>NW_026250398.1:0-165201 GCF_024244105.1 Nematocida minor | reverse complement strand
TTTTGCAGCAGCATCCAAATTAGCTTAAATTCACGAATAACTGAGAGTCTTAAGAAGCATTTATTACCTTAAAAACAGCACCACACGTCAGGTACAGCTGTTATTCTTTCGCTGTACGTGGTCTTATTGGAGATATGTTTGAACAACGCGCCCACACCCTCTCCCGTCTTTGCAGACCCAGTGAAGTGGTCAATCTCAAAAGACTCAAAATATTTCTGAGTGATCTCCGAGATCTCTCTGAGCCGATGGACCATCCCTGCATCTGAGAACCCCTTGTTCACAAACGATGTTGACTCATTTGTCTTAAAAAGCAGATCAGTTTTATTCCCAAAGGCAATTAGTGATGCTGTTTTGTTTTTCACTCTTACTTCCGAGCACCACTGCTGCGCAATTTTTATGCTAAGCTTATCGGTAATATCGTACACCACCAAAATAGTGTTGGCATCCCTGTAGTACAAGGGAGCTATTGCCCCGTACCTCTCTTGTCCTGCAGTGTCCCACAGGTCAAGATGAATGGCTACGCCGTCCCTATCTATTTGCTTTGTCTGGAAGGCTGCTCCAATGGTTGCTGGCTGGTTCGGATCAAATCCTCCGTTTACAAACTTTTTAGCCAAACTTGTTTTCCCCGAGCTGCAGCTCCCTAGAATTACCACTTTAGCTCTACACTCCATTCTTTATTTACTATTTCTATTTATTTATCTATTTGTTTTCATAAAAAGATGTTGGCTAAGGGTGCTCTGGAAAATATCACTCGAGCAGAAGCCATGAATATGGAAGTGCTAATAACAGGCGCACCAAACACATTTCACGAGGCGTCATACCACCTGGATGTCGTTGATGCCGAAGAGAGCGAGCCATTTACTCTGGAGTCATTTAGAAAGTCGATTACAGAGTCGCTAAAGGCTGGAAAAGAGTACATCCTGGCAAAGGTGACCACCTCTGACCCTACGAAT
Organism: Nematocida minor; assembly: GCF_024244105.1. Taxonomy (NCBI): domain Eukaryota; kingdom Fungi; phylum Microsporidia; genus Nematocida; species Nematocida minor. Next base: position 164,248 of record NW_026250398.1, on the reverse strand, counting down.
GCAAACTCTCTGTACAACTACTACTACTCGGCGTTTGAAATAAACAAAATACTTTTTAAGTACGAGGCAGACAGACACCTCCTGCACAGGATGAAAGTAAGAAACCCAATGAACAACATGTTTATTATGGGCCAGGTGTACTACTACAGGATAGGGTACGGGTCATTGGAGAGCGCGCTTCAGGAGTACGACCATCCGTCAGAGGAGAGCACAAAGGGGAAAATGAAGGCATTTAGTGAAGTGCTTCCGGCAACTCGGAATAGCACGTCGTACATAGACAAACTAAACACAAAAAAAGAGCCAGAGCTTCGGACCATTTCTCGAGATCTATTTGAGGCATTTGCACATCCGCAGGAGGTATCGATAAGCACAGATAAGAAACTGAGAATTAGAGCTATTTATTTTGCGAATGATGGAGACTTTCTTGTGAAATCGGGAACAAGAGAGTTTTTCAAGAGAAATGTCGTAAACCCTGACGACTACTTTATTTTCAAGCTGGAGAGAACACAGAACGACTTCCTGGCTCTCCTTGACTCTCCTAACGGCAGCGAGTCGAATGACGAAGCAGAAACCTGGAAAAGAGCTTTGACAGCGCATTTGAGCTTTATCCTGGTTATTATGTGTTTACTCCTGTTTTTGGGAAGTTTCCCTTTGATTTTCTTCATTGTTTTCCCAATGGTTGTGTTTTTCCTTCTTTCTATGCTGTTCTCTTTGTTTTATATATTCTGCTGCCGAAGAAGAACCTTTGGAAGCATAGATGTAAATGATGTAGATGAGGTGTAGTGTACATACAATTCACACATTCTGTTAATAAAATAATTTGCAATTAAGCCGTCTACTGTTTACGAGCCTCCAGAGATCTTCAGCCAACTGCATAGAGAGCGCTGCAGATGAAATAAAACCAAGATAAAATTTACTGAAATTACTAAATACATCTTTGGGAGCAAAAATTAATAATTATACTCGATATACACGTATCTACTCTGCTCTATTGGCAATTTTATAGGAATATTTTGGCTCAATTTTGTTCTTTTGTTTTTATTTTTGATAGCTTGATAATAATCTTAGTTGTAAGGCTGTAAATGAATGTGCAGCTATTTAATTATTATAATTATTTGTTTATGGGAAATAGATGAAAAGTATTTTGGATTTCTACGGTAGAGTAGCCTCTGACGAACACCCAGTAGTGGCATACACCTTCTTTGTTTCTGCAATTCTACTCTTTATCTACACGAGTGTTTTCCTTACATACACATATTTATTCAGAGAACTAGACAGAATTTCAGCGAAAGCGCAGCTGCCAACCCTTGGGTGCAAGACTCTGCTGCTTGTCTTTGCTCTTCTATACTCGCCAGTGTTCACTGTGCACAGAGACATAAAAATAAGAGAAGCAGTGTGGCACAACACAGCACTGCTAAGCCTTACGGTCTTTTCTGGTATCTGTATACTCTTTAAGCCCAAAAAGGAAAGAGTCTGTTTAAGCAGCACAAGACACACTATTTTCTTCCAGAGCCTTGGCACTCTTTCTTCTCCTCTTCTAGGAGTGTACTACATACTCAGCTCGTACGGCAGCACGTTTCTCTTTACAATTTACGCCTTCTACAGTGTTATATTCATCCAAAAGGGAAAAAACAACGATATCCAAGTATTTCCTGCAGAAGATGACCGACAGACAGTTTTAAAGACTGTTTTTGACAATGTGCTGGTTGGATCAGAAGAGAGAAACAGAAGGCCTTGGCTGAGCATACTTACCTCCTCGCTGGCAATGGGCAATTTAGTGTACTACACTTTTCTTGAGAAAAGGTATCCTTCGCAAATACTGTGCATAGTTCTCTTTTGCCTCGGGGCTTCTGTTTCGCTAAAAAGTAAAAAGCATAAGTGGTTTAAAAATGCGTACACTTTTTTATGCACGTGTATTCTTCTTAAAAGTATTTCAGAGAAATTTTATATGCTGCTTCTCTCTACCTCTCCTGGGATGATCAACACTCCCGCAGGGTACATAATGCTCAACACCCTCCGACTGGCATTTCCTGTTCTCGTGGTAGTATCCACAGGAGTGGGAATGGGCAGGTACAAGTTGTGTTTCTCTTTGGCTATTTCGATCACTATACACATTTTCCTGTTTCAGAAAGCCCTGATAATGCTTTTAAGAGAAGAAGTGTACCAGCTAGTTCTGCTGGATAGAACCACGATGTACTCACTGGTGTTTACAATTATTTCAACAATGCTGCTATTTATTAACAATGAAATCAGATCAGGCCTTTTTGAGACTGAGGTAGGCGTTCTTCTCATCGTGCTTTTCCTCCTGTACATCATGTGTCTCCTGGGGCACTCAACTCCATCTAAGTTCAACATAAATGAATAGAATGCTCAAAAAAACAAAATAGAGCAGAACACCAGCACTGTATAGGGCAAACCATGTAGAGCAGACAGAAATAATTACAAGAATCACAATAATTACTATATTTGGTAAAGTATTGCTAGTATAGAACATCAAATCTCATAGAATGTAAATAACAAAAAATCAGACAGTTAGTGGCTAGTTTATTTTTATCCCATGTATAATAAAACACAATAGAGATAAGATACACTCTCTATCTAGTTTATATGTTTATCTTTTGCTCTCTCCAGCCTTTCTTCATCTGTCTTATAGACTGCTGAGATTTAGCGACATTGATGCCTTTCTTATCATTATATCTGCAAGTGCTTTGTAGCTCTGGAAGTCATTTCGTACAATCTTTGAAATTATGTGCTGCGGGATTGTATCGTACTCTATTGCTGCTGATGGATAGAAACACTCCAAAGTAGACACACAAACATCCAGCACTGTCTCTTTTACTTCTTCCGTCTTTCTTCTCTTTGCAGGCTCAACAGGGCTGTGTCTCACTGTAGAAAGGCCCAACTCTTCTTTTATTTCCTGCAGTCTCTGGGTTACTTCCCGCGGTCCCTTGAGCACAGCTAGCTCATCAACTATTTCTTCAATCTTTTCTAGGTAATCGTTATAGTCTTCTTCGTCTGAGTAGTCTTCTAGAGACTTTCCTATCTGTGTCATGACTATCTTTCTGATTCTGCACTCTCTTTCTATGCCCACGTCTTCGAATGTTTGGCTCGTGTAGTTTGATCTTCTCAAAGAAATTCCACACTCTGGGCACTTATTTGGGCCGTTTGAAAATAGCCTGGAAACACACATTTCGCACAGACTGTGGTAGCAGGGGCTGACAAAGACCTTCATTCCCGGGTTTATGTAGGAGTTACTTTTGCACTGCGGACAAAAGAGCTCCAGTGGTTTCATAAAAAAATGTACTGCAGTGTGCAATTTAAGATGAAATCACTAGAATTTCAAAGGGCAGCACAAACACTTTATCCTGCACTAGAACACACACAGAGCATCTTCTGCGGAGTAGTAGACATTTTTCTATCTCTTTCGAACTATTGCAATTTGGGTCATGCGGATGTTTTTTGGTATTTTTTTTTATAGCCCTCGTATGTCAGTAGAAAGAGGAATAAGAAAGTGCGCATTCATGAATAGACCAATTGCACCACACGACAAGTCCAGTGTTGTCTACACTGTGGGCGTGCTGAACGAGAGCGGAAGATACACAGGAAGAGATGTAATCCTGTCAGTGTCCGGACAAGTAAGAAAGAGCGGAGAAGCAGATAAATTATTATACGCAAAAGCCGATGATTTAATAAACTAAAAATAAATCCATAAAATATAGTCAGTGCGTCTTTTTCTCCCTTTTCTGCGGATTTATCTTCATAGTCTCTCGTAATTCAGAGACAAGGAGTATAATAATGTTCGAAGAGAATTATTTGTTTTTGAATGAGAATATGTGCAGGAAACTGGAAGATGAATGGAACTGCAGAGACAGTCAAAAGAATCTCTGAGGAGATGAACAGGGAAGAGTTCGCACACACGGAAGTGATAATAGGTGTACCATACACTCTTTTGATGGAGGCAAGGAGCAAGTTCAATCTTTCGTACAAAATAGCAGCACAGACGATCTGCGCATACGCACAGAAAGGAGCATACACGGGGGGAGTAAGTGCCAGCCAGGTGAAAGACGCTAAGGCTGAGGTTGTTATAGTAGGGCACTCAGAGCGCATAAAATATTTTCAGGAAACGAATGAAGAAGTAGAAGCCCAGCTGGGATACGCCCTGGAAAGCGGGCTGGAAGTGATTCTGTGCATGGGAGAGACAGAAGAAGAGAGAAAAGAAGGACGAACAATGGAAATAATCAGTAAAAGACTGTCCATACTGAAGAAAGTAGTGGATAAAACAGATAAAACACTGCAAGTAGTAGTGGCGTATGAGCCAATATGGGCAATAGGAACAGGAAAGGTGCCCAGCAACCAGGAAATAGAAGAAGTGGTGAGTGCAATCCAAAAAGAGATGGGCGAAGAAATAAAAGGAGTTCTCTACGGAGGATCAGTAACGAAAGAGAATGCAAAGGATCTCTTAAAAATAAACAGTCTATCAGGGTTTCTTGTAGGCAACGCATCGCTTACCACTGATTTCGTAGAAATATGCAAAAGATGCGATGGCAGATAGTCTACAGTGTCCCATACGTAAGAAAAACTTGCGCAGAAAAGATTAATAGTAAAGCTAATAATAAATTTTAAATATTGGAAAATATGTACACATTTACCACACACCAAAGAATAAAAAACCAAAAAGTCAAAGAATAATTGGCACACTCAGCCACTCTAACATAATACTAGTCAATTTTAAGAGATCTCTGCTGAGCTTTTACGAACACAAGAGGCAATCCAGGAATATCCGTCCAACTTGAACTCATCCAAAGGCTTTCATGATATTAGTCTGTGAAAAGACTTAGCAAAGAATAACAGAATACAATGGTGGGATGTGATGATCTATGTGATAGTATCCTGCAAAAGATAAAGAGCATAGCGCAAAAATAAATGAGATCAGGACAAGCAGCTTTATTTCATGTCCACAATTCCTTTGTATATCTTTTTAGCATTGAAAAATGGATTATATTTATACCGCTCCATATGCTTTCTTATCTTTATATTTGTCAGGTAAACTAAGCCTGCAAAGTATATAACGAGAATGGGCGTAAAAACAGGGACATTGAACACAGGGAAAAAGGTCGCAGCCACCCCGGCCATGCATGCTTTGAGCGACTGCAGCCAGTACTCAAACTCTGGGAGCCTCCTGATAAACGGCTTTGACTCATCGCCGCTTTTTTTGATGGGGCTCGGCATGGGAGCGTCTTCTTCTTCTATGTCAAAAGGATCCGGTATTTCGCTATCTATCGGCGTGCAGAATCCTATGAAACAGTGGAGAAAGTACAAAAACAGACAGTACGCCACCAGCCTGTATCCCCCCGTGTACAAAACACGCCAAACAAACACCACGAGGAACGCGAGAAAGACTGCCCACCGGTGCTTCACAAGACCCACAGACCGGTCGGCATACGACTGTATCATGTGCTGCATCTTCATATGCAAAAAAATAATTGAGTGTTTCATATACAAACAATGCCCCCACAAGGCTTCTATTTGGAGAGGAAAGACGAGCGCATGTGGTTTAATGGTATAATTCTCGCTTGCCATGCGAGAGACCCGGGTTCGATTCCCGGCATGCGCATTTTATTTTTCTTTTTTCGTAAAAATTTTTAGAACATCTATGCAGAAAAGAAGCTTGTGGGAAATCTCTAAGCTGTCGACAGCGGTCTTTACAGTCATGTACCTCACCCTCTACTTCACGAAGAAAAACGGAGACCTGAACTCCACAGAGCGCATTTTTGTTGGGGGCCTTACCGAGTTTATCAAGGCAGTTGTATGTTTTCTACTCGGGTACTGGTTCGAGGGGTACAAAACAACGGAGTACATGCCAGAGTATATTATCTCTGGGATTCTTTCTTCGTTCCAGTCTTTTTCGTGGATCTACTCTGGACAGAAGTTCACGAGCATCATCCTCCAGATTCTTTCGCAGAGCAAGATATTCTTTGTGTACATCATGGCAACGGCTTTTCTCAAGAAAAAGTACACGAAGCTGCAGAGCTTTTCGCAGTGCACTTTGCTCCTGGGGATATTTGTTCCTTTTATAGCCAATATGATCTACAAGGGCGACAAACTAACTCTGGATGTAATATCGTACTTTGACTATGCAGTGGCTGCGTCTCTGCCGTTTGTTTCAGCATGTTCTGGTATATACTTTGAGAAATACGTCATGCACAAAGTTGGCAGTAAGTGGAAGAACGCTGTGAACTATTCCATCACGAGTGCTGCTGTTTCCTTTTTGGGCTGTGTGATTGCTTTTATGATAACGAATGAGACGGTACGGTTTAGCCATATGAACAGTATTCTTTTTATCTCTTTCATCAAGTCTCTTGACAGCCTTCTCTTTGGCTACATTATTCTGCACTACACAACTCTGATGCGTGTCTTTATCACTCTGGCTATGGGCACGCTTATATCGATTGTGTCTACTATCCAATTTAACGAAGAGATGTCTATTTCCAAGCTAGTATCCATTACCGTGACCGTATCAAGCATTGCGTTGTTCCATCTTCCATACTATCTGCAGAGACAGCAGGCTTAGTGCCTTCTGTGCAATGTGCACTCTTTTAATTTTATTTATGCGAGGAGACACTTGCAATGTAGAGGAATACATTTAAAAATGGAATATATTTTAGCCAACAGTGCTGCATAATAAGCTGGCAAAAGAAAGTTAGTATACGGTTTAGGCAATGGTGCGTACTTCGGTATATTAAAAATAAAAATAATCTAGAGACACTGTTTACAAGGAAAAGCCAACTAATTATTGTGTAGGCTAATTATTTTTCACAATTTTATATCTAACTCTGCTTATTCATCTGTGCTAGATATGAACACAATAGACAAATAGTGTCTTAGCTGAAGGATTTAAATAACAACCACTTATTCCAAGTAGAATGGAGGATTTTGGTCTTTTTTGTGTGACAGATTCATAGACGAGGTTTATGGATGGGCGGAGGAGAAAAGAGATGACCACACCTTCCTCTTCTTCGCTCTCTAAGGTTTTTAGTGCGGCTGACTGTCTGCTAATAAAAAGATGTGCACATAATGTGTGCCTTGAAAAAGAAAACAGATAGTAATTATTTATTGGATAATAAAAGACCATTCTGCTTATATTGAACTATGAACAACAGGCCGGGTGATTGTGTTTGCATTTAGGTTCATATTGTTGAGCTCATTGAGCAGATTGAACAGCTGGGATGCGTCTATATTGTGGCCGTATAAGTCTTTTTTTCGGCTGACTATTTTTTTGCTGAGAGACTTCACAATGTACTTTATGACTGCTATAAGCTGCGGGTAGAGCATGTTCTTTATGCTACGCCCAACCGCATAGGAGTTGTTGTTGTCTGGATGCTCAAAGATCAGCTCGTCGAAAATGGCTCTGTTCAGCATTACATACCCAACTACTTTCTTCTCAATAATTAGATACAGACAAAGATTGTCCTCTTTGGTTTTTTCTATGGAGTTGTGTCCATACGACTTCCCAATAAGTCTGTCAAAAGTATTGTTGTACACCCAAAGGGGCAGCGCGTGTGTAAACTTGTGCTCTTTTTTGCTGATTTTTAGGTTGGCGCTGAACAATGGCGTGTCTTTGTACTGGGCAAATAGACAAAGAGAGTTTTGCGTGATTGGATGTGCTACTTTTACCTCAGTATGGGCAGACCATGTTAGCGCACCGTATACCTCTCTTTCTCTCACGCCTCTTATGCTCTTCATCTCTTCAGGTTTCCACTTCTTATCTATGCAGTAATAGTTTATCGAGAATAGAAGCCCCACATTTTCTTTCACAGAGGTAATTATTTGCTTAAGCGAGTTCACCCCAAAGATTATTCTGTTGATTGTGTTCATGATGAACGATGTGACTTCGCCTGACTCTTGGTTCTGTTCAGAATTCGCGTGGAGCGAGCTGTTCCATTCATTGAGAGAGTATTTTATAAACTCCAGAGGGGGAGACATTTCAAGCATGGGCTGAGACTCATAGGACACGCTGAAAAGATGCGGAAATATAAACGATAGATTGGTTTTGATGCAGTTGTTCAAGTCGTTTTTTGTCTCTGATTCGCTGTTTTCGGAGAATGGGATTGTTTCGTTGTGCGTAAACACCATCTCATTGACCAGAACAATAATGGGGTCTGTGTTCAGCGCATTGCTGCAGGTCAGCTGGCATATGGAAAAGTTCTGCAGCTGAAAGTCTACGCCTATCTCTCTTTTTGTGCTGTCAAGCGATCCAATAAGATGAGAAAAGATTTTTCCTATTTTGAATTCATCGAGTATTCCATTGCTAGCTGTGAAGGGAACATTCACGTTCACACAGTTCAGCCCTGGTAGCATGCTGCTGTAGTCATCTACATTTGTAAGCTTTCTGTACCCTGAGTCCATCTCTATTGTGCTACTAACTCTGTCTGTTTTTAGGTCTCTGTCTTCGAATTTGATCATATTAGTGAATTTTGTTTTGGAGTTTAACAGCGTGCTGTACATGGACTGCAGAAGCAGCGAGTCATTGTGCTTTTTCTTTTTCGCTGATATGCTGAAGTACTGCAACGGATCATCGTCTTCTCTCTTTTCGTTATTGTTCACGAGAATGTCTCCGTTCTGCACTATGATGCTTGTTATGCATCCTAGCTTTATGCTCATTGACTTAATGAAGGTATCATACATGCTCTGTTTTTTCTGAGTTTTAACGGCTTTTTTATCGTTTTTCAAGTGCGTTGACCATTTTCTAATTCCATGCAGATACGTCTCTCTTGGGTCAAGATCGGTCATTTTGAAGAGCTGGAATGACACGCCTTCGCTGTTTATGTACCCCAGCCTGCACTCCATTGGGCTTCCTGAGGGCTTTTGGGAGCCTGTGAGCACGTTGAACATGTCGTTGCTCACCTGCATGATCATTTTGACCTGTGAAGTGCCTGTCTCATTTGTCTTGTAGATTATGTCGTAGTTCAGATCAAAATGCACCATCATTTTGTCTTCATGGAACACTCTAAGATACACACCAGGCAAGCTTAGCACGCGTTCAACATATGTGCCAGAGGGCTCGCCTGTTATCAGAGGGCTTCCTCCGTACAAAAATGTGCTCTGCAGGGTCGTGTAGTTGTTCTCTTCCATGCTCATATTTACGGACAAATTGATCTTTTTCTTAAGCATGTCTGCCTTCCCAATCTGCACCTGGCTCATCGATTTCTTCATTGTTTTGTTCTCTTTTTCGTCCTGCGTGCTGATCAAGCTGAAGTACATTTTTGTGAATATTTTGGCGCTTCGGCTGAGGGGAAAAAAGCTGTTATTTACCCCGATGAAATCCATTTTAGACATGTTCAGGAGCATAAACTCGCTGAACTGCACTTTAAAATCGCTGCCCAGCCTCGAGTCTTCTTTTGAGTGCGCTGTCAAAGAAAAGGGCATAGTGGAGACCTTTGACAGCTTGATTACTGCAGGCTCACTCTTCACTATACCTCCTATTATGTTGGTCTTTTGGCTCTTGGCTACGATGCAGATGCCAGGAATGTGTATATTGATATTCAGCAGGCGGTTGATCAAATTCATTTTCTTTTTGCTCACAGGCGCTGTTTCTTTTATGTGCAGAGATCCTCCTATTGTTTTTGTGATTTGGCACAGCCTTTTGCTTGACCAAATCTTTGTAGAGGTGTTGTTTATTATGCTGAATATCATGCTGTCTAAGTGGTTAGAGTTATCGCTCGATGGAGATGTGCTGTCAGGCGGGGAGAGATTTGTTTTTATGGAAATGGGATTCATCGTATAGACGGAATCTGCAAAGTCTTTGTTGTAGATGTATATAAATGGGTTGTGATACTTTGTCATTGTCTTAGCTGTGAAGTGCTGGCCAATAAACATGTACATCTCCAGGAGCTTATCGCTTCTTATGCTCCACTCGGAGGTAGATGGGCCTGCGAGTATGTCGATGTACCCATCAATCAACCCTATTGTGACAGGCACACTCCTGTAGCTGTAGACAATGTTCAGATGGGACCACTTCACCCGCACAAAGTTTTCTATTTCGTCTTTTTTTTCCATGTCTATCTTTGCCCTTATAAATGGAACAGCTTTGGACGCGTATTCTTCTTTTCTGTGTGTTTTAGAAGGCTCAAGTGTGTACGAAATCCTATCATCGCTATTTTCACTATTTTCATCTCTTTTGTGCAGGTTGTACAGTGCGTTTGTTTCCTCTGCCAGCTCCACGTCTATTTTGTAGTTTGCGCAGTGCGGCTTCGTCTCCTGGCTCAATGATTGAGGATCTATCCACGTGAATCCCACACACATCCCCTTGCTCTCCCGCCATCTAAGCCCAAGGCTGCAGAGAAGAATGTTGAGAATGGAGTCACTTTTTTTGTCAATGGATATTTCCACCTTTCTAATAATGGGGCCTTCTTTTTTCAGCTTGGTAAGCACTTTCTCGGTGCTGTTGAAGCTGAAGGGAAAGAATACGCTTGAGCAGATCGTTAAATAGTCCTCAGAGTTCCTGTAGTTTTCGTCCACAGCATCAGCCTTGCTGTTGATTTCATGCTCTGCCCTTCCGTAGTGTCTTGCAGTTCCGCACAGAGTAGTTTCATCGTTCAAAACGAGCTTAATGTTCGCATCGAGCAGATTCCCCGAGTTGATGCATTTTGCGATCCCTGTGTACGGGAATATCTCTTCATTAAACACCATTCTGCATACAAATCCGTTGTGGTTAACATCGTTTATCTGCATCTCAAAAAGCGGCGTGTCTTTTATCTGCATACTCTTTTTTTCTTCTGAGCGCACAATTCTGTTTATGTAAATACTGGCAATTTGCTTGATGACTTCGTAGTGGAATGAAAAGGGCATATGCATCTGCGTGTCCATCTTCTCAATGTCAAAAGTCAGCTCCAGCACCTTTTTCTCAAAGTAGTCTTCCAAACACCGGCGCAGATGGATGATATTTTCAATGGTGTGTGTTATTTTGAAAGAGAGAGAGTTTTTTGGCTTTCCGTTCACAAGCTCCTGCGCGCTGAGATCTAGGTGGCCTATTGCGCTTCCATTCAGGAAGATATTTACGCCTATTGCCGGCAGATTGGCTGAGACACACGCTGGCATATTTATGTACTCGAAGGCGCCGAAGAGCACCACTTTCTGGAAAGTCTCTTCCATCTTATACCAGAGCACATTGATAGGAAGGCTGGCTCTTTCCTTTGTTGGAAGGCTCTCTCCTGGCTCTTTCACTCTGTCAACTAGCTTTTCGTATTTGGGCTGGCTGTTACCGATAAAAAGACCGAGAGTGTATGGAAAAACCACGGGAATGCTAATGCCCGGCAGCCTCTTGTTTATCTTGAAAAAGATCGTTCCCTGGAAAGTAAATAAAATATGATTTTCAATCTTTAGCAGGAATTCTTCAGGTATTTCTCTTCTTTTGTTGTGCACTGCATAGCTCATGTTGCACGCAATGCTTGTTTCCTTGTTCTTCTGTATGTCGATCTTGTTGCTGTAGAGGTATCCAAGAGGCTGCTCGTTTCTGGACGTAGACAGCCCTATCTTTACATCCTTTGCCTGGATGCTAAATAGAGGAGAGCCGCCCAGATACCCCATGTTTATGTTTATTGCGTCCTCCTGTGTGAGATCCAGCTGGTTTATGACTATATTGTTCAGATTCTTTTTTATCCCGGACAAAAACAATATCGACCCCAGAAAAGGCACTAAAAATATGAGCAAAAACATGCTGATGCAAACCAGAAACAGAAAGCCTATTATTTTTCTCTCCAGGCCGTTTCTTCTCTGAATTGCTCCTTTCCCTATTTTCATCTTTGAAAATTAAAAATATTCTGTATTTATATTTTATAATTCTTCTTTCTGATTGTTTAATTTGTTTTATTGCAATGGCAGGAAGAGGAGCTGTAGCAAAAGTGCTATGAATGCTGCACACAAATAATTTTAACAAATTTCATCCCATTTTATTTTACAGTGCAGCACCTACCGGGCTCGTACTTCTCACTCTTTTACTGCAGAGCATAGCACTCTATAGCAATAGAGCATCTGGAAGAAATCGATCATATTTGATATCTATACTAAAACATATGCTTTAAGTAATAGATGGAGATAAGAGAGAGCTGGTGTGAATGAGATAAATGCACTTAAGATTGTCTTACCATGCTGAGCACAGATGATCTCAAATAGGTATAATCTGGCACAGCTTACACACTGCATGCATTAGACTCTACAGTTAATAAAATTCTCTTGTAAATATCTATTAAAATTGTAATATGCAAGCGCACAGTATAAACAAAGTAGTTTTTATTTGCTGTGGCTTAATTTGCAGCCATTCTGGTAGAGGATTTGGGATATAGAAAAATAATTCTTTGCAAATAAAAATATGCAAAACAAAAGCACAGCTGACTCTTGCAGTATAGTACAGGAGTGTATGGAGAAGTGGAGAGAGTACGTCAAGGAGGAAAAGAGCATATCGATACTAAAGATCCACGAGAAGAAAAAGGAAAGTGCTGAAAAATTGAAGTTAGCACAAGAGCCAGCTCCTCAGGAAGATAGAAAGCCAGAGAGCAGGAAGAAAGTGAAGAACGAGACAAACAGCGAGCAACTACTTGTTCCACAGCCCAAAGAAAAAATAGCTCCAAGCAATAAAAAGGAGCGATTGCCTACTACGAAGGTTGCAGATAAAAGCAAAAAACAGAAAATAGCAGCCCAATTGCCTGATGATTTGTCCAAGGCAGAGAATAAAAAGACGGAAGAGATAGCAAAGTCTAAAGCACCAAGCCAAGAAAAGACCAAAAAGGTAGTTATAGAACAAACTGAGGAGAGGGGCCCGCAGAAAGTAGCCAAAAGGCAGCCGCAGAAGAGAAAGTCTGCCAAACAAGCAGCTGCACTAAAGTCCTCAGCAGAAGATCTAAAGACAGAAACAGTGAAGAGCGAAGAAGTGGAGATAAAACCATCTTTAGAAAATATTCCAGAGGCCAAACAGAATGTAAAAGAAGAAGTAGGAGAGAATATTCCAGGGATAAAAGTACAGGAAAAGAAAGAAGAAACAGAGAAAGTAGCTGCAAAGCCTGCTAAGGCAGCAAAAGTCAAGAAAGAGAGAAAGAAAAAGCAGAAAAAGGTGGAAAACGAGTTTGTAGAGGTGAGCAAGGATCTGAAAGAGGAGGAGAAAGTTGAGAAGATCGAAGATGAGGATAACATAAAAATAACCGTTACTTCTGCTGAGCCACTAGTGCCTTCTCCCCTAAGCATCTTTGAGAAAATGCACTTAATAGGGAATAAGGCTGGCCAGGACAGCTTAGTAATACCAATTGGCAATGTACCAGAAGAAGAAAATAAAAAAGAGAAAAACGATCAAAATTTGAACACTGAGACAAACAAACCGCAGAAAGTGGTGCAGATAGTAGAAGCACCAGCGGAACAAAAAACATTGCCTAAGGATAAGATAGAAGAGAAGAAACAGACAAACAAGCCTTCCTCTGCAATGGATAAAGCTGAAGAAAAGATAACACCACTATTCGAAGATAGCCCGCTAGAAGTAAAGGGTAGCACAAAGGGCAGAAAAGAGCAGGAGAGAAAAGGTCCTACAGAGAGTGCTAAAACAGTCCAGGAAAGTGAGAAATCTGCAGAGAATGCAAGCAAAGAGTATGCAGAAAAAAATAAACAAAAAAGCCAGCAGAAAGAGGCACAGTCTGAAGAGAATGAGAAACCTGTCATCACAGTGCAAAAAGAGAAAAAAGAGCAGACTAGCAGCTCAGCACAGGAGGACAACATCATCCTTGCAAACAGAGAGCTGTACTCTGCTAAGGAAGTGTACAGGCCCTCCGTTATTGCTGATGTGCGGTCGTACAATATGAACACTGCTAACACTGAGACAAAAAAAACCGCTAAAAAGGAAAATGCCAAAATGGAAGAAAAAGCTGAAGAGACTCTTGTGCAGAGGAACACTCACGTGTCGAACAGCCAGCGCAGTACAGAAGAGTATATACAGCCACAGCCTGCTATGCCAGGTAAACTTTCTTCTCCGATGGGTGTAGAAAAGCAAAATACCACCAGACAAACACAGAAAAATGAAAAAGAAAAAATAAGCACGGCTGAAACAAGCAGACTGCAGCGAGATGCACACACATCGAACAGAATGCAGGGCGTTAAGAAGTCCTACAACGAGTCAACAGCCCAGGAGATAGAGAAAACTAGCAAGAATCTTCATCTATCATCTACCCTTTCAATGGGACATACGGTGGATGACAGTAAAATAGAAGAAGCAAAGGAGAAGAAAAGCTTTGAGCGGTTGCTGCCCTCAAAAGACGAAATATACTTGGAGTCCAATAATAAACCAGCGATAGCAGAAGCTCAGACTGTCTACACAGCGCCCAGAGTAGCCAGACGGATGGACAGGCCAAATCAGTCGTTTGTCGGTCTGAAGCCAGAAGAGCTGAAAGAAAAAACATTTGAGCTGAATCAGCTGCTGAAAACAATGAAAGACAAAGTCCAAAAAAAAGAAGATAACGGCATAGCATCGGACAAAAAAAAAGAACCCTCATTCTCCCCAGTGATGGACTCCAGCGACGATGAAGTTGGCAGAGACCCAAAATTTGATAAACAGAAGTGGGTGGACAGCCCCTCTATGCCAAGGAGATTGCTTATGCAGAATGAAGACCAGGCTGAAAAGATATTTGGGCTGTCCGTAAATACAAAAGTCAATCTTAAGGAGATGTTTAGCAGCCTAACTAACCTTCCGCCCGATAGCCCAACTAAGATGCTGTAGTTAAAAGCCATTTTATATCCGATTAGAGTGTGCAGAGAATGTGTGCAGACATAGTTTAATCTTATAAATATAATTCAGGTAATTTATTATTTTGTTCTAAATGGCACTTGATAAGACTCGCCTACTTATCTATGCTTAGCATTCTGTTTATTTTTCTGTTGTTTTTGCAAGGATGTTTTATTATAATAGCTCTCTTGCATTCTAGTACGGCTACTGCACGGAGGCTTCTTCTTTTTCTCTTTCCGATAACAGGAGCTTTTTAAACAGCATGCCTTTTCTTGTGGCATCTTCAAGCTTATGTATATTTACATTTTCCTCGCTGATCCATATGAGCTTCACAGAAGACCCTCTGATGAACATGTTCTTGGCTTTTTTGAATAGCAGCGATACATTTAACGGATTTGTCTCTATTTCTATATTGGCTAGCTTGAAGTTGAAAAACGTGTCTATGTCAGAGAGCTCTCCTGCGATGTTTAGGGAGTTCTTAAGCTCTATTCTTACTCTTTTTCCTATAAGTGTCTTAAAGAGAGCGTGCATAGGCATTGCAATAAAGAATGAAAATTAATTTTAAATTTCAATAATTAATAATTATCCAAAATCAATATTATGAAATGTGTGGCACCTACAAAGATTATCTGCACACTGGGGCCTTCTTCAAACAGCGAAGAAACCATCAAAAAAATGATAGATGCCGGAATGTGCATTGCTCGGATTAACTTCAGCCACGGAAATGGCGCAGATCAGCAGGATACATTCGATGTGCTGAACAGAATTCGCAATTCTGATGCATACAGTAGTCTGGCCATTGCGATAGACACAAAGGGCCCTGAAATAAGAACAGGAGTCTTTGAAGAGGAGGTTTATGTTGAAAAGGGCGACCGCGTTGTGCTTACCACAGATACACAGTATAAGAGTGTTTGCAATAAAAACAAAATATTCATAGACCATGCAGGAGTATACGATGATCTAAACAGCAGCACAAAAAACATATACATTGACGACGGAAAAATAGATCTGGAGATTGTAGAGGTGTCCAAAGAGAAGCAGGAAATACTCACGTGTGTCAAAACACCAGGGAAGATATCATCGCACAAGGGCGTAAACATTCCAAATGCAAAACTATCGCTCCCCAGCATAAGCGAGAAAGACCGTGCAGACATTCTGTTTGGGGTGGAGCACGGGGCCAATTTTATATTTGCGTCTTTCATCAGAGAAAAAGAAAACATAAAAGAGATCCGAGAAATAGTGAACAACACAGAAATAAAAATAATTGCAAAGATTGAAAGCCAGCAGGGCATTGACAACATAGCAGAGATAGTGAAAGAAGCCGACGGGATAATGATAGCTCGCGGCGATCTTGGGATAGAAGTAGAGTACAGCAGACTGTTTTCCATCCAGTGCAAAATCTCTAAGGAGTGCAGAGCACAGGGAAAGCCGTTTATCGTGGCCACGCAGATACTGGAGAGCATGACAGACTCAACGCGCCCCACCCGCGCTGAAATAACTGATCTATCGTTTGCCGTGCTATCTGGCGCAGGGTGTGTGATGCTGAGCGGAGAAACTGCTGCAGGAAAGTATCCTGTTGAAACTGTGCAGGCAATGCAAAAGGTGATCACGGAAGTGTCCAAATCAACGGTTTTTCCGTCAGATCAAAACTACTCGGGTCTCATTGTGATACCGCCCGCTAACACAATAAATGTGTTTATTTCAAATAACAAAACAAATGTGAGGAGCATGCAAATTGTATTCGGATGCTATCCCGTGCACACCTCTGCGTACGAAAAAAAGAATCTTCTGGTTCCAGAAGGATACACGATAAGAGAAGACAGGAGCGAGTAGCTTGGACAGAAATAAAGTAGATAAATTTAGTGATTTTGTCTTTAATTTTGGATAAATAACTTTGTTCGCACTATAAACATTGGATGAAAGAGGGAGGTGATTCAATAATAATAAAAAAAATGAAGATTGCAGGGGCTAAAGGAAAGGCAAAAAGGGCCATCAAAGCAGTTGCTCACTATCTAGGATGCTCGGAGTCTGAGCTGAGTGCTGAGCGGCAGGGCCTGGGATACAGCAATATTGTGTTCAAGGTATCCAGTGAAAACAACAGCTATCTGTACAAAGAGTATTTATCAGACATAACATTGGACTCGTTTGAGCTAAAGTGGCAAAAGCATTTTGAAAGACCTAAAGTCCTTTTTGAGACTTCAAAGTACAGAATTGACGAATACATTGAGCACAGGGTGATGACAAAAAGCTCTCTAAAAAATCCAGAGGTGCTCAAAGGGATAGCAAAGCAGCTATCAGCAATGCACAGCACAAAGACTCCACCCGGGGCAAATGTCTATTATGCAAATTTGCTTAAAGACCAGAAGAACAAGGTGGCGAGCAAGATAAGCAGCATAAGATTCTTTGAAATATGCAAAAAGATAGAGAAGAAAATCGAAACTCTGTGCAGTAACAGCATCTTCAAAAACTCGCTGAAGGTGTGCCACAACGACCTGCAGTTCGGCAATATTCTGCTCCTTCCTACGAACGAAGTGGTTATAATAGACTTTGAGCATGTTTCTCTCAACATTCCATCCATTGACATTGCCGGGTTCTTCAACGAAGCGTGCACAAACTACAGACAAAGAGGAGCACCGCTGGCAGAAAAACACTTCTTGCACACAGAGTATGCAAAAATATTTCTGAAAGCGTACCTCAAAGAGCAGGGAATTTCGGCTCCAGTTAATAAAGTGTTGAAAGAAATAGAAAAAGTAAGATCAGTTTCTCATTATTATTGGTTTGTATGGGCTATAGCAATGCTAGTCAAAGAGAAGAAGCAAGCCTCTCTGGACTATTTTGCATTTGCAATGAACAGGCTTAGATATCTGCAGCAGGACGACTTCATTACATCCACCAATGTGAAAGAGCTGCGCAGATTTATAGCGAATAGAAAATAGCTGGTGTTAATAATAAATGTAAATCACTCTCTGCCAATGCAAAAATATTTTGTGTCTATTTTATTTATACTGTTATGAACCCGTCGTCATCGGGCTCTGAGCACTTTCTTCGCTTTTTCCAGGAGCTTCCTGTCTCCTCGAGAAGATCGGAGACTTCTTCGAGCTTTTTGTCAAGTGACTCGATCTCTTCGATCTCTTTGTAGCTCAAGTGGACAGCGGGGGCTTCGTAGAATGCCATCGCGTCGTTGATGCTTTTGAACTCCACTGAAACTGTGCATACCTCGCTCTCTTCCATTTTGCTGTAGAAAACAGTGTATGCTTTTTCTGAATTGACGCTCACCAGTGCGCTGAATGGCAAGGAGAACGTAACAATGTTTTCTTTTCTGATCATTGCCGTTTGGATCTCTGCTTTGTACTCGTATCCATCTATTCTGAACGGAAAGTGCAGTGTAACTGTGTGGTTCATCTGATTTGCAAATATTTTCATGTTAAATTTAAATATAGCTCAAGAGTCTAAATTGGAAAAGAACACCAGACAGTGTCTCTCCACACTGAGCACCCTTTCTCTGTTATATGCTGCAGATAGAAACTGTTAGCTCTCTGCAAACCTATTATTACTTGAAATATTTTATTGTTCTGTTTCAATAGTGTACAGTTTGTGTACGTGTTTTATTTATTGGCAACTTTACAAATTTTTATTAAAACACAGCAGAACAGTACTAAATTCTCTTTTTATTGAGTGTTAAGTTACTTTATGTTTATTGTATCTGTCTTGAAAAGAGATGAGCGTATCTACTAATACCGATGGACAGAAATGTTAATTGGGCAGATTATTTTCAATTTCAGCACAAGCAATTTTAACTAGCTTGTGAGAGCAGTTAAAAACATTTTCACTCTGCTCAACTGCTCTACATCCATCTGCTGGTTGCTCTGCTGAGTCTGTCCATTACCGCCCTTCCCTCATGAGATGCTTCCAGCTCTACCGTATATATTTCTTGTACATGTCTATCCAGGTATCTAAGCCCATCAAACAGTCTTTGTGCAGCTGTTTTAGCAGTATTTCCCAATGAGTAAATATTCTTTTTTTCTGCACCAGCCAGTCCTTCTATAAATTCATCAGGCAGCATAAATCCCACATTCTCTCCTGCAATGCCATTCAGCTTCTGCAGAACATCACTCTTTGTTCCCTGCACCATCGTGACCACAGCTGTAGGGGAGTAGTGCTTGTATCTTGTCCCAGGCGATGCCTTTCCTTGGTCTTTGTCTTCTTCAGAAAGCATCTTTATTGTTGGAAGATGCTCTTTGATCTCTTCGAAAGAAATGACGCCTGGCCGTAGAAGCAGAGGAGGGCTGTGCAGGCCATTTATGACTGTAGACTCAACCCCTTGGGCACACACTCCTCCATCTATTATCAATGGAACTTCGTTATTTAGATCTTCTAAAACGTGTTCAGCTCTTGTTGGGCTGGGCCTTGTGCTTTTATTCGCAGATGGCCCCACTATTGGGTATTCTAGGTGGTCTATCACCAAAAGCGCATCTTTGTGGTTTGGCATTCTTATGGCCACGTATTCGCCGTTACCGGTTACTGTTCTGGATATTTTTTTGCTCTTTTTAAATAGAAGAGTCAGAGGCCCTGGCCAGTACAGATGCATCAGCTCTGTGTATATCTCAGGAATCTCTCCTTCAATGCACTCTTTGAGCATGTTCAGCGATGAAATGTGCACAATCAGCGGGTTATCCGATGGCCTGCCCTTTATCTCAAAAACCCTCTTTATCAGATCTTCTCTCCACACACTTGCCCCGAGGCCGTACACTGTTTCGGTGGGGAAGGGCACGGGTGCTCTATCAAATGCTTCTTTTATCTTTTTTAAATTGCCTTCAACTTTTACTATTTCTGTTGGCATGTAAAATTTTACTTCAACTCTGCAATAAATTAGTAAATATTCGTTTTGTTCTGTTTAAGTATTTATTCACTGTTCTATCTATTGGTCTGATTTAGATGTCTGAAAGGTCTTGTTCTCTGGACTCTGAGCAGGACATCAGCTCTTTTTCATCGCTTTCACTGCTTTCATCTTGCAGATCTTCTTTTTTGGACTCTTCTTTGGGGAAGTATCCCTGTTTCTGCAGCGTGTCCATGTATGTGAGCACTTCTCTGTCTACTCTTCTTGAGGGGCATATCTCGTTAATACTGCACTGCTGGCACAGCGGCTTTATCTTGCATACTTTTTCCCCGTGGTTGTTGAATCCCATGCTCGCATATTTCCATGTGTTAAATGCAAACATTTTCTTGATGGTATCTCTCAGTATTCTTTTTTTAGGTGAGCTTTCACTTGTGTAGTATTTTATATCTACTATAGACTCAATGCCTATATCGGAGAGCCATCCCAGCCTGAACAGCACGCGAACCATGCACTCTGAGATCGGAATGTCTTCTAGGCGCGCCCACGCGTAGTACATAATGAGATTTGCGTTTTTCGTGCTTATGCAGTCGAATGTTGTCAGGACATCGTATCTCTCTGGTATTTCTCCGTTTTCCGTAACGTATATTCCCAGCTTTTTCAATGATGCTGCTGTGGCAAGGGACACTTTGTTTCTGAGACACTTTTTTATCTCCAGAGGCGATGCATTGGCTATTGCTACAGGGTCTAGACCGGTCACAGGCCATCTCCACTCGCTTTTGTATTTGCTCTCCCCAGAAAAGCTTTTCAAGCCCTCCAAGTACTTCAGATACTTTGAGCTGGTCTTTGCATACATTTTCTTGGACATTGCAAAGTAGAAGAGAATGTACAGCCTTTTCACTTCGGGCACTTCTATCCTTAAAATGTCGATGGGCAGCTCGTCGAGAAAACTCTTTGATGTTTTTTCCTCTTTCCACTCATTGTACAATTTTAATGCAATGTCATTCTTGTTCATTTTTCTAAAACTTTTCCATATGGATAGAGTAAAAGTATTTCTGAGAGTGAAGGGCGACAAAAGAGACGGCGTTTTTTCTTTTTCCGACCATTCTGTTCTGGACACTTCGGGCGTGTATGACTTTGACAGGATATTTTACGGTTTTGAGCAGGAAACAGTCTTCAAAAGCATCTCACCTATGATTGATATGTGCATGGATGGGTACAACATGACAGTGTTCACATACGGCCAGACGGGAAGCGGAAAAACATACACAATGGAGGGCACTCCTGCACATCCCGGCATCATACCGCTAAGCATCAGAAAAGTCTTTGATAAGAAGGTAAGCTCGCTCTCCATATCTGTTGTGGAGGTGTACAATGAAAAAATATTTGATCTAGTATCAGAAAGTGCACTGACCGTCAGAGATGGGAAGAGCGGCGTGGTGCTAGATGGAGTAAGAACAGTCGAGTGCCAAAGCGAGCAGGATGCCATGCAGGTCTTTGAGAAAGCATCTGAAAATAGGCGCACTGGATCGAACGGAATAAACAGCAAAAGCAGCAGAAGCCACATGATCTTCACAATGTGCATAGTGAAAGAGATGGAAGGGTTCATGATAGAGTCAAAAATCACCCTTGTAGATCTAGCAGGCTCTGAAAAGATGGATCTTGAAAATGCGAGTGATAGCAGCGAGTATGCAGTAAAAAAACAGAAACTGTCAAATAAGTCATTGGAGACAAGCAATATAAACAGAAGTTTGCTATACCTTAGCCGGATCATAAGCACGCTTTCTTCAGAGAGTAGAGCTAGACACATAAACTACAGAGACTCAAAGCTGACTTTTATCCTTCGAGACTCGCTGAGCCAGGACTCGAATCTTGCGATAATTGGAACAGTGGAGCCAGAAGACCAGACAGAAACAAAAAGCACAATCAATTTCCTATCAGCAGCAAAGAAGATAAAACTAACTCCAAAGTCAACAGCAGACGAAAAGACAACAGAAAAGCTTATATCGCAGATTCGGCATTTGAGCAGCGAAAATACAAAACTAAAAACACAAATAAAGTCTCTGCTAGATGTTCAAGAGAGAGCGCACTCTTCCTGGGCTCTGGAAGCACTCGGTGCAGCTGCAGAGACAATGCAAAAGATGATTGCAAAAACAGAAAGAGCGAATCAGCGAGTAGATGGATTTGAAAAACTCTTGAAAAAAGTAAGAGAGGAGAACAACTCCATAGGCAGTCTTCTTTTCCAAAAGCTGCTGGACTTAAAGCTAAAAGAAATAGATGAGATTGACGCGTGTTTGCAGCTTCCGCCATGCAAGAAATAGAAAATTATTTTTGAAATAATGAAACATGTAAAACTAAACTGTCCTATTAAATATTTTAACTTTTTATTTGCACAGCATGAGTATGGAAGTTGAGACTAAAACTCCGCGGCACAGATTAAACGAAAACTGGACTTTCTGGTACGACTTTCAAGAGAAGAAGTATGTGAACGCAGACAACTGGAGCGACAATTTGCAAAAGCTGGGAGTAGCCCCAGACGTTGAAACTTTTTGGAGCATTGTGAAGGAGGTTGGAGATGTATCCTCTCTTCCCATAAGCTCGAACATTCACTTCTTCCGGAACGGAATAGCTCCCATGTGGGAGGACAAAAGAAATGCAAACGGCGGAAAGTGGGTCCTTGAGCTGCCTGCAGGAGTGCCGTCTTCGCAGATATGGCTGAACACCCTGCTTTTCTGCATTTCTGAGTCTGTTATTGTGAGATCTTCCAATGGGATAACAAAAGATTTCATCATATCAGACGCCACAGTGGACACTTCGCTCAACGGGGTCATATGCGGGGCTGTTCTCTCGCCAAGAAAGAACTACACAAGAATAAGCATATGGACCAGTATTAAAGACAGACGGGTAACCAGAATAGGAGAGCTGTGGAAGTCATTCTCTGAGATATCAGACTCCATAAAGCTGAACTTCAAGGCACACGAGAGCGCCATCAAGGGCTCCAGAGACTCTTCATCAGATGTTTATTCGTTATAATTCGAATTGAAATAAATATTCAATAGATTGTCCAAACTTTTGATGCTGTTGGCGCTAGACTACATAATTGCAGCGCAGTTGTTAAAATACTAAACTTAAAAAATGTTAGGTATAACTGATTTACTGATAATAAATTCGAATTGTTCGTAGCAGAGTGTAATTGTTATAAGGACTTAAGGAGGAGGCAAGATTTACAAGTGCCTTCGGTGCTGGAGCAGTTCTTTCCGCATGCAATGCAAGGCTTGCTCTTCATAAAATATGCTGGCTTTTGGATGTGGTTTCCTGATTTGATTATTTTCAAAATCACCTGGGAATTTATCTTTTCAAGCGCCTTGATGTAAGATCTTGCAAAGCCTCTGAATGCGCCTGGGGAGTACTTGCACTCGGTGGAGAAGTATGGCAGCTTGTTGTAGAATGCATACATCACTATCTCCTTCTCGTACACCCCTGCGAGTGGCTTGCACCTGGGAATTACATCGGGATTGCTTGTTGCCGTTATTGGATGCGTGCATTTAACGAGGCGATTCATGTCTCCTCGGAAATAGTTCAGAAGAACTGTTTCAGCGATGTCATCTGCATTGTGGCCTGTTGCTATCATCTCTCCTTTGAGGAACTTTGCGCCGTCTTCCAGTGCGCCTCTCCTGAACACACCGCAGTACGTGCAGTTGCTCTTTCTTCCTACTTTGGACACCACTGTGTCCATTGTCTGTCCGTAGAGCTCTTCGTAGCTAAGTATTTTCAGCGGGATAGATAGGTCTTTTTCGTTTCTATGGACTACCTCTATGGACTTATCTCTGTATCCTGATATTCCCTCGTCGATGCACAGTAGCTTCAAATTTAATCCATATCTGTATTTTGAATTTAGCAAATTAATGATATGCGCCAGAACAGTGGAGTCTTTTCCTCCGCTGACTCCAATTACCAAAGTCTTCACCGTGCTGAACATCTGTGTTTTTTGAATGGTGGAATGCACCTCTTCCTCAATAGCAGATGTAAAGCACTCTTTGCACAACTTCATTTTGTTGGATGGGCGGATAGTTACAGCGGGCCGTAATTTGCATTCATTGCAGCTCATTAAAAAATTTCATTCTGAAACTAATAAAACGCTTTTGTGTTTAAAAACAAATGCAAGAAGAAATAAAAAAGAAGACAGAAATGCTCACCAGAGAGGCACACAAGGTGCACTATGCGATCGAGCAGCACAACATACATCTCGACAGCCTCGAGCAGCAGACAGAAAAGGTTGAGCAGAAAAGCAAGATTCTCTCAGGAAAGCTTCTTCGGACAATGAAGGAGATTCGCAAAGACGGCCGAAACACAATTATCATTGCGCTGACTATTACTCTCATAATGCTTATTCTCTACCTAATATGAACAGGTGGCACTGAGCGGCCGTTGCGAATAAGTACTAATTAAATTATTTTTAAAAAATTTGCAATGACCAGACGAGAAAATAAAATAGTAATAAAGTTCGGACAAGTAACTCCAGCCTACGCAAAGCTGGTTCTAGAGTGCAGGGCGTGCTTTGAGCCAGGGGTCTCCAAGAATCTGAAAGAGGAGAGAAAGTGGAAGATAAAGGACTACGTCCAGCTCGCTAAGCACTTCTCTGCGTCGCACATTTGGGCATTTTCGCAATCAGAAGAGCACAACAATCTGAAAGTCATATCTATGCAGGAGGAGAACGGAAAGACATTCTACTTTAAGATCAACAAGTACATGTACAGCGCGGACATATTCAAGAGCTCTCTGGGCATAGGAACAAGAATGAACGGATATTTCATCATTCCAATCAACATAGACAAGACAGACCCCATCACAGAGCTGATTGAAGAAACAAAGAAAAACGCAGTGGTGTCGCATCTGACAACGAGAGCCATAGTTGTTAAAAAGCTGTACGACAACAACTATCTGTTCACCAACTATCTCATCAAAAAAGAAGAGAAGCCCGGAGCAGCAAACCAGGTAAAGCTGTCTCTAACAGAGATAGGGCCATCCATGAGCCTGGAGCTTCAGAAGATCGAAAGGGGAATATGCACAGGCGATGTGGTGTATCACAGGTACATAGAAAAGACCCCAGAGGAGCTGCGAGAAAGAGAGCGAGTGATAAAGCAGAGAGCAAGAGAAAAGCAGCAGCGCAGAGCCCAGCAGGAGGAGAATGTAAGAAGAAAGAAAGAGGAAAACAGAAGACGGTCAACAAAGAAAGCTTCAGACACCGAGGACAGCGGCAATGAAGAAGAATCCTCGGGCACTGGGTACAGCTCAATCAGCAGCTCTCTGGAAGAAGACAAGGAAAATGTTTCATATGACTAGAGAGCAAAGAAAGATCACTAATCATTGGAAAATCATATTTATTTTATTATCTATAGATAGTGCCTACAAGGCTTGGATTAACTAGAATAAACCATATTACATTTCTCTGCGTTCTAGCACCAGTTGTGCAGCTAAGTATTTTCAGTCTTTTCGTAGATAGAGTTAATTAAACCGCTGCAATTAGCACAAAATAAAATTCATTAAATTTTGGAGATAGGAAGAAAGATAAAAATTACTAAACAATCATATAATACATCTATTAACTGGCCTCTTACTCTCTGGATCTTTGTTCTTTGTTTTCTAGATTCCATCTTCTAAGCTGCGCAGGTATGTCTTCCAGGGTATTTCTGCTGTTTGTAATGTTTATGTGTGGCTGCAGCCATGGAGACAGTTTTGTTTTGTATTTTACAAATCTTTTATCAAGCAATACGACATAGCTGTAGTCATTTTTGCTGCGGACAGCTCTTCCTATGGTCTGATTTACTGTTTGCATGCCCTTTTCAATGTAGTACTCTGATCCTCTGTGCTTTTCTATGAGCGCTGTTTCATTCGTTGGCTTTGGCAGTGGAATTCCGCACACAATCAGTATCCGACAAAGATCGTCTCCGAAGTTGATTCCTTCGCTGAAATTACCTCCCATGACACAGAACATGATGGCTTTTCTTTCGCTGTCTATGACTTTTTTATAGTGTTCTAGTGGCATATCACCCTCAAACAACACGCTTTCTGTTGGCACATCCTCTCTTTCTGCTCTTTTATTAAGTTCTTCTTTTAGCCTTGACATTGCGTCTTTTGACTGCACAAAAACTAGCACGCCTCCATTGGATATGCTTTTGAGGTATGTTTTTGCCAGATCGTATGCATGCAAAAGTTTTTCTGTTCTGTCGCTGTATGTAAATAGATAGTCTGTGCAAATATCCACTTTTATATTTTTGCACACCGCTGGATAGGACTTTTGGACTACCTCTCTGTCAAACAAAAGCTTTATGTCTGTGCAAGGGTAAAGCGTCCCTCCAACTGTGATGATGCTCTTTATGTCTTCTAGGTATGTCAGATACTCTGCGGGGTATATGTTCTTGAAAGAAATTGCTGCTCCGTCCATCACAATGTAGCTGTTTCTCTCGCACTCTCCCAACAGTTTGCACAATTTCCCTATACGGTTGAGAGTGTCTTCATTTTCATTTTGCACATTTTCACTTCGTATTGGGAATATGCGGCTGGCCAGTGTGTATTTGTTCAGTGTTTCTGCTGTATCTAGTAGATTGATGTGATCTATCTCGCATTCTAGCAGAAATTTATTTACATTGAGTATTTTGCTTTTTTCTTTTACGCTCTTACTTTCTGAGCTTATTTCTATTTCCTTTTTTGTTTTCTCAATGTATCCACACAATCCTTCAATAAACATGTACAGTTCTAGCAGCTCAGTTTTAAACAAACCGCTCGCCTTATCCATATAACTCCTGTAGAAAGGAAGCATCTTTTCCACATCAGCATACAGAATTTGCACAGTGTACTCTTCTAGCACGGCATTGTATAGATTATGTGCTTCATCTATGACCAGCACAGTTTCAGCCTTGTTTATCCCTATCTCTTTGAAGAAGTCTCGTTTTAGCAGTAGAGAGTACGGGAGAATGATAATAGAAGCACTTGCTGCCTGTTTCTTCAGGTAGAAGTAGGGACACACACCGCACTCCTTTCCCAGTGCTACGGCTTTTTCTATCGATATTTCTGTTTTTTTGCTCTCCACTGGCTTTTTAAGATTGTTGTAATATACACACTTTTTGTCTTTAACGAGGAGACGGCACAGATTGTTTATGTCTTTTGATGTGTTGACTCTGGGATTGATGCATGTTTGTTTCCTTGAGCCAAGAACCACTCCTTTTACGCTCATATTTCCCATTTTGTTCAAATATTTCAGCTCTGAAATAACCTGCTCAAGCTGGCTGTGTGTTCGGCATGCATAGACCACGTGCTTGGTGCTTTTGCTGTACAGATCTCTCAGTAGAGCCATGTTCTCCTGGGATATGCCTTCTGGGAGAAAATAGCTGTTTTTTGTGTAGTACATTGCGGCCAGAAGAATGGAGCGAGTTTTTCCCGTGCCAGTTGGGCTTTCAAGAGCTGCAAGACCATTTCTGTTTATTATTCTGACCGCGTCTTTCACAAACTGCTTCTGTCCTTCATACAAGCTAAAGTTGAACTTTTTCATAAATTCTGCGCACTCTTCGTCTGTTTCGGATATTTTCTGCTTTTTTGCACTTTCCATTGCACACTTTTTACTGCCATCCATAAACGAGAAAATTAAAATTAGTTCCTAATGGCTGCAGAAGACTCTGCTTGTACGCTTATACTCTGCTAGTTTCTTGAATTGCATGTCTTATTGTACCATAGTATAGATAAATCTTGATCTAACAGAAAGTCTCCAAATAAGTTCAAATTCGGCAATGGATATCTACTGGTCTTTCTTGCTCCCACTTGCCAGATAAAACACGTTAAAGATTCATAGACACCGCTGAGATCACAAAGATCTCTCAAAATAAATAGCCACACACCAGGATAAATGAATGTATTAATTGCTCATCATTCATTACTTTCTTTTATTTTTTTTAACTTATGGCATTGCTAGTGTACTATACTCTGCTACTAAGTCACTAGAAGTTGTCTAAGTAGACCACAAGAAAATTATTTGCATGCAGCATTTATCACTGAAATAACGGACAGCTGTAATTTCCTATAAGAGATATATTTATTTAATGCATGATGCCATAGATGAGATCTTTGGCCATAGCTCTGCGCACTCTTTTGCAACTGGGCCGGAGATGGCTGTTCCCTTTATTTCTCCCTTTGCTGTAATGACCACAGCTGCGTTGTCTTCAAACGAGATAAACACTCCGTCCTTTCTTCTCCATGATTTTCTCTGTCTGATGAGCACAGCTGGCACCACCTTCTTTCTCATGTCTGGCTTACCCTTCTTAACCGACGTAACGATGACATCTCCTGGGGCTGCGAATGGAAGTCTGTTCAATCTAGACCTGTTTCCTTTAACGGCAATGATTTTTACTACTTTTGCTCCTCCATTGTCTGCACAGTTGATAACGGAACCAACCTGCACTCCGGCGGTCATCTTGTATCTGTTTGAAATTCTCTTTAATCCAGATTTTTCGTTCTTTCCGACCATTTATTATTACTGGGGGCATGAAAAAAGAAAAGAAAAATGGACGAGACAATTTTTTGTAAAGACTTCAAAGTCATCGAGAAAATAGGAGAAGGCTCTTTTAGCACCGTATTCCTCGCAGAAGACAGAGATGCGTGCAGGAAACTGGCTATTAAAAAAGTCACTCGAACAACTTCCCCGACAAGAATCGCAAATGAGCTGAAATTTCTTATGTCTGTGCAGGGAATGAAAAACATCATCGAAATAGTGGAGATAGTGCGAGAAGATGCAGATGTTTTTATCGTTTTTCCGTACGTAAAAATGAACGAGTTTAAGGAGATCGTGGAAAGAGCCACGCTATCGGACATAAAGCACTACATGTACGGCCTGCTCACAGCCCTGCAGGGTGTCCACTCCCAGGGCATCATACACCGAGATATCAAGCCAAGCAACTTTCTGTACAACTTGGAAACAAAAGCAGGATACTTGATAGACTTTGGGCTATCGCAAAAGCTCGAAGAGAAAACAGAGGAAGAGGTAAAAGAAAAAAGAAGAAGATTCTTTTTCAGCTCGCACTCAGCGAGTAGAAGCAGCAAGCCCATTGCCTCCAGAGCACCCGGGTACTTGATCAGAGACTCGCGGCCATCTATGTCAGCTTCTAGATCAGGCACACGGGGGTTCAAGGCTCCTGAGGTTCTCTTTCGCGTTGAGTCACAGACCACTGCAATTGACATATGGAGTGCTGGCGTTATCCTTCTTTCTCTCCTCTGCAGAAAGTATCCTTTTTTTACGTCCAAAGATGACATTAACACAATGGTGGAGCTGGGCACTCTTTTTGGAGATGACGAAATGAGAAAAGCTGCCAAGCACTACAAAAGAGTGTGGAAGAGCAACATAGAGGCATGCATGCATCCCAAAGTGCCATTCGAAAAGGTAGTAGAGATAGCAAATCCAGGGAAGCACCAGCTCCCTAGCTCTGTATTTGATCTGCTGGAAAAGATGCTTCTGTTGAAGGCATCCGAGAGGATCAGTGCAGACGAAGCACTGCGCCACAGGTTCTTTAGTGATTAGCAGGCGTAGAGAGTGATCGATATCAATTGCTTAGATAACTGTCTCTGTTTTCACTCTCTCCATCCAGTAAGATTCAGAGCATCTTATCCATTTCTCTTAAAGAGCGTAAATATCCAATAAAAGTATTTTATTTGCTTTTAAAATGTATTCATTTTATTTTTCTACTATTTGTGTTTTAATTTTGCGAGTAGTAAGATTATGTACATTTTCTTTTAGCAGAGCAAAGAATTATTTAAAAAAAGCAAAGAATGAAAGTACAGATATTTGCATACAGTAGAAAATACTAGATAAAGATAAAGATTGATTTATTGATTGGAATAAAAGACAGCAAAGACTACTCTACTTTTCAACTTCCATTTTGGGATTTAAGTTGTTTTTACTCCTAGAGCTACTTCTCAGAGACTATCCTACTCATTATGCGCATTAGTGTGCATCGTTTTATTATGCACTAGTTTCAGCTTTTTCAGTGGTTTTCTCTACTGTTTTTCTTGTATCCTTTTTTTTCTCTGTTTTTTCTTTGGTTGAGGATATTTCTTCTGCTGGAACGACCTTTATCTCTGAATCCTGCAAGCTTCTGTTTTTCTCCTCTAGCACTTTCTCAACAATCCCAGAAACACACGCAAAGTGTCCATAGGCAAGGGCTTTCCTCCAAATCCAAAGCGTCTCTCGGGGTGAGGACACAGCAGGCAGCAAAAAGTACGAAAAAACAAACAATCGGCCAATCCATACGCCCAAAAGCTCTATGAATCTGTACGTTTCATTACTGCCCATGGCCACGGGCATTTCTTTAACGAATCCCATAATAAACACCAGGACTAAAGACAGAAACACCGATCCAAAGTGCGCAGGGAAGAAGAGCAGATGGGTGTACGAGAGCAGTGATATTTTTATGTGCTCTTTTAGGTCAAACGGCTTTTGAGAAAGATCATTTTCTGCTTTTTTCTCTTCTTTAGTCTCTTTTCCATCATGTTTCTTGTCTTTCTCCGATAGGTAACTGACTAATCTGTGCATGAACTTGTGGCCCTGTATGTTCCACCGCCCAAAGAGGTCTTGGTTCTTCCAGAAGGCCAGGAAAGGGCTTATCTTCACGTTCTTCATATTGTCTATAAACCCAATCTGATATACAGCCTGCTCTGATGCCCACAGAGCACCAATGTAGAACAGTCTGTACATGTAAAAGATGGGGAGCTCAAAAGAGTATCCCATCTGGCCTGTTAGTGCTCTGCTGGCATTCATAAACACACTCTCTACCTGTCTGTAGGCAATGATGAAGGCAATGGAAGAAACAAAGTTCCCAACAGAATTTGTTATTAGCTTGCTGTACCTATGCATGACAAAGTCTTCTTTTCTGTCTTCTATTGTCTTTGGATCTGTTGTGTTCCCGATAAACTCTGTTATCTCTTTTTTTTCGCATGTTTCTGCTAGGTACATATACCCTGCATTGAGCCATCTGTCGTAGGCACTGTACGACATCACAGGACCGTATCTTATCCCTGGAACAAAGAAGATGTATCCAAAGTACCCCATAAATCCGTTGCTCCTGGGCACATACTCCATGCTAATGTATATATACTTCATAAAAAAGGCAGATATTGTCAGGAACGGGTTTGTGTCTTTGGTGTCGTATACGGCATATGCTACCAGCACATATAGTAGATTAAAAATCAGGAACATCTTTGTCCGAGTTTTCTTATTTTTTGCAGGGACATAAGACAGGACCAAATTCAGAGGAGCGCCCGAGAGAATCAGCAGGAAGTTGTGCATATTGTATATAGACGAAAGAACAACCACTCCCATCACCATATTGAATACCTCGCGAATGAAAAATCTGTTGGAGAAATGCGGATTGATCAGACCGAAAAAATAAGCAGTTATTGCCCCAAACACTGCATTATTATCAGCAGCTGGCATATCTGTAAGACACGCGTTCAAACCGTCTGCTAATTTGCGACTAAGCCACTCTGACTTAAACATGTACAGTAAAAATAAAAATAAATAAATAGTTGGCAAGATTAGACTCAGAGAATATGCGCAATATCCACAGAAAATACCCTTAGTCTGCTCTAGAACAGCTGTACTATTTACCATATAAGGCAGCTGTTCAAGAATAGACGTATTTCCTATTTCTATCTGCGGGCTATTTAATGAGCACGCATAAAATTTTTATGGCACTAGAACTAACGTGTGGAAAGAATTCTTCAGCTGGCCTGCATGCAGCCTGTGCGGAGATAGTTTCAATCATCAAGAGCGACACAGAGAACAAAATAAAAATAAAAGACATAGTCCAAAAGATGGCCAAGAAGCACGGCCTAAAAGACACCCCAAAGCTCTCGCAGATACTCTCCACCGTCTCTGAAGAAGACTCAGCGGTTATTTCAAGGCTCCGCGTGAAGCCTGTGCGAACAGCCTCAGGAGTTGCAGTGGTCGCAGTGATGGCAAAGCCCCACAGGTGCCCGCACATTGCAATCACGGGAAACATCTGTGTGTACTGTCCCGGAGGCCCTGACTCTGATTTTGAGTACAGCACACAGTCGTACACGGGATACGAGCCAACGAGCATGCGCGCCATCAGAGGGAGATACGATCCGTACAGACAGAGCGCAGATAGAATCAAGCAGCTCTCTATGCTCGGGCACAGTGTGGATAAGGTAGAGTACATTATCATGGGAGGCACTTTTATGTCCCTGGATAGAGCGTACAGAAGATGGTTTGTGATGAAGCTGCATGATGCCCTCACAAGAAGAGAATCAAACACTCTGGAAGAGGCTATTTTCTTCAGTGAAAGAAGCACGTCAAAGTGTGTAGGCATAACCATAGAAACACGCCCTGACTTCTGCATGGAGAGACATTTGAATGATCTTCTGTCGTACGGGTGCACTCGATTGGAGATTGGCGTGCAGAGTGTCTTTGAGGATGTTGCAGTGGACACAAACAGAGGACACTCTGTGCGCGATGTGTGTGAGTCTTTTAAGCTCACTAAAGACACGGGGTACAAGATAGTTACGCACATGATGCCTAATCTGCCGAATGTAGACATGGAGAGAGACATCCTGCAGTTCCACGAGTTCTTCTCCAACCCAAGGTTCCGAACAGACGGCCTGAAGATATACCCCACCCTTGTGATCCGAGGCACAGGGCTGTACGAGCTCTGGAAGAACGGGAAGTACACGAACTACTCGCCAAATGAGCTAATTGACCTGCTGGCGCAGATATTCATCATGGTCCCCCCTTGGATACGCATATACCGCGTGCAGAGGGACATCCCAATGACTCTGGTGAGCTCAGGGGTGGAGCACGGGAACATACGAGAAATAGTGCTGGACAGACTGAAGGAGCAGGGGCTCTCGTGCAGAGACATAAGAACACGAGAGGTGGGAATAAATAACATACACACAAACGAGCTCCCAGAGAAGGTTGAGCTCGTCCGAAGAGACTACGCAGCAAGTGACGGGTGGGAGACATTTTTATCGTATGAAGATGTGGCAAAGGATATCCTTGTGGGGTTGTTGAGGCTGAGAAGGTGCGGGCCCTCTACCTTCCGGCCAGAGCTCACAGAGGGAAGCGTGTCGATAGTGAGAGAGCTGCACGTATACGGGAGCGTGGTTCCAGTGAAGGGAAAAGACTTCACGAAGTTCCAGCACCAGGGATATGGCAGGCTTCTCGTGGAGGAGGCTGAGAGAATAGCAAGAGAAGAGCACAACTCTTCCAAGCTGGCAATAATCTCAGGGATTGGGACGAGAAATTACTACAGAAAGCTAGGATACGAAATAGATGGTGTGTATATGTCCAAGTATTTGTAGTATTACAGTATTTATGATGGCTGTGGTAGTTGATCTGTGCTACCTTGGAGATAGCATTAAGACTCAAATAGTAGAGGATTAGCAATAGAAAAGTACTGAACTTATTTTATCTGCGTAGTACAGGATGCTCCATTGGCTTAGCAAGACTCCACTACTATTATCAATTGGGCAAAAGTTTTTATGTGAAGAACTGGAGAGTGTAAAAAGCTGTACTAGACTTGTGGTAGTGTTCTAGAGGCTCTATCCAAGTGACAGATATTTAATTTAGCCACACTTTTACCTAGCCTATTTACACCTTGCTCAAACCATAGGAAGATATAGATGTTCTGGAACTATCTTCAATACCTTATCTACAAGAGTTTCACAGGCAGTAAATACTGCAGTAGGTAGATGAGTGAATGCTTAGGCTGTTGCCCGTTCCCAGAAAAATAAAAACAATTTCCAGAAGAACTTAAAACTTGAAAACAGAAAGTACCGGCAATACGAGGAGCGCAGTTAGAGAAAAAGCAATAAAATATTTTCTGCAGCTATTTAATAAAAAATTTTTTATTTTTTCTAACAATGGGTAACAGTTACGGAGGAGGAAGCAGATTTGGAGGCGACTCCAAAAGAAGAGATTTCTCATCAGGTGATAGAAAAGAAAACGGAAGATTCGGCGGACAGGGCGGAATGCGAAGAGGCGGCTTTGGAGAGACAGTAAAGGACAACGGTCCAGTGGAGTTTGACAAAGAGTTCTACGTAGAGCACGCAGAGCAGTCCAAGCTCACACAGGAGGAGGTAGATGCGCTGAGACAGGACGCAGAGATGACCATCACAGGAGACAACATCCCAAAGCCATGCATGAACTTTGAGCACTTTGGATTCCCTGCAAGCATTCTGAAGGAGTTCAAGAGCGCAGGATACACAGCACCCACCCCCATCCAGGCACAGGGATGGCCCATGGCTCTGAGCGGAAGAGACATGGTGGGAGTGGCAAACACCGGGTCTGGAAAGACCCTTTCCTTCATTCTCCCTGCGATGATCCACGCAAAGGCACAGAAGGCCCTCAGGCCAGGCGATGGCCCCATCGTTTTGGTCCTTGCCCCCACAAGAGAGCTCGTATCGCAGATAGAAGAGGAGGCGTGCAAATACGCCAAGTTCTTCGGGCTTAGAACCGTGTCTGTATACGGAGGAGTCCCCTCTGGGCCACAGAAGGGCGCCATCAGAAGAGGAGCAGAGATTCTCATCGCCACCCCAGGGCGTCTCATCGATCTGTACGACCAGAAGGCCGTGTTCATGAGCAGAGTCTCGTTCCTTGTCCTTGACGAGGCAGACAGAATGCTGGACATGGGATTCGAGCCACAGCTCAAGAGAATCATCCCAGAGACAAACCCCAACAGACAGACACTCATGTGGAGCGCCACATGGCCCAAAGAGGTTAAGTCGCTGGCAAGAAACTACATGACAGACTACATCCAGGTGAAGATCGGATCTGCAGAGCTCGTGGCTAACATCAAGATCACGCAGAAGACACACATCGTGGACCACTGGGAGAAAGACAAGGTGCTCTCAGACGTGCTCACAGAGGTCGCAGGGGACGAGAAGCAGAACCCAAAGATCATCATTTTCTGCAACCAGAAGAGAAGATGCGATGACCTCGTGGACAAGATGCAGGAGTACGGGTGGCCCGCAGAGGCCCTCCACGGAGACAAGGCACAGAACCAGAGAGACAGAATCATCCAGGACTTCAAGGCAGGGAAGAGAAGCATCCTCGTAGCAACAGATGTGGCTGCCAGAGGACTTGACGTGAAGGACGTTAAGGCTGTGATCAACTACGACTTCCCCACTAACTGCGAAGACTACATCCACAGAATAGGAAGAACAGCCAGAGGAAACTCAGAGAAGGGTCTTTCCCTTACCTTCTTCTCGCCCAAGGACGACAGGGCTAACGCACGGAAGTACATGGAGATCCTGAGAGACTCCAACCAGGAGATACCCTCAGAGCTCAGCGCCATTGCAGCCCGCGGAGGGAGCAGCGGAGGAAGCAGCTACGGCGGAGGAAATAGAAGATTCGGAGGAAACGGCGGATCATCCCGAGGCGGAAGAAGATGGTAGGCGCACGGTGATTGCTGCGATGAATACTCTTAGTATTTGCAGCTACTAGCAAGCTCTTACCTCTTATCTGGCGTTAGCACTAGCGCAATAAAGAGACTTAACTTATTTACTCGTTGGCGGAAGAGCCCACACACCGGCATGAGCCTGCAGCTCGGTTGCTGGCTTGCCGTGGTCTCTGCTGCATGTTTGTTCTTGCGATGAAAAAGAAGAAAGGAGATGAAGACATGGTAATCATTGAGGCTGCATGGTGGCCTGCTGAGGATACAGTTGGTATTGGTAATGGATTGGAGATTATTAATAGCAATTGGCACGGCTAGAAGGCTAGCGTGTTTGTTTATCATCTGTCTGCGTAGACTTCTTTTTTAAGCTCTTTTATTTTTATTTTTATCTTTTCAGTTCTCATGCTTTGTGTATTTCTCTTGCATTTTGCTGCTCTTTTGAATAGGTCTGCGGCAGTGGCTTAGTCTCTAATGCTTCTTTTTTATCTTTTCTGCAATATAAAGGATTTAAAAAGTTCTAGGTTTATTGTGAGATTTGCTAATGCATTTATTCATTTATCAGAAGTTGAGCCTATTTGAAGATTCCTCATAGTAGTAGCAATAGATAGCCATAATTTGATTATTGCACATTTCTAGGTGTAGAAAGTTTAGTCTCCTTTAGTATATCATGTGTTGTAGTTTGCATGGCTAGCTGGTTGTATTGGCGTAAATGATTCACCTTCTCTCAAATACATCTTTTTCTTTCATACTGTTTGACTGTATCTACCAGATAAAAACTGGCGGATTAGAGACCTTAGCAACAATGAGATGCAACTACCAATAATAATAGAGAACACAAAGACAAGTGTATAGTACATAAGCTTTTTCTTAGTGAAAGTTTTTCTGACTTTTGTTTGCATATTCTGCAATTCTGCATGCTCTTCTATTTTTTCTATTATGTAATCTCTTTGATATGGATATATCTGCATATATATGTATTTTAAACTACTTGCGCGTAGTTTAGACCTCTCTTGTCTTAATTCGTCTATTTTTCTGATTAACAACTTCTGCCTATCTATTTCCGCTTTATGGGCATTTTCAAGCTTTTGTTTTGCTACATAAAACTCTCTTTCATTGGAAAAAGAGCTTTGTAAACAGTTCTCGTGCTTTTTGTATATTTCTATTATACTATTGGTAATTTTCGGGTTCTCTTCTCTTAATTCATTTATTTTACCATCTATAACTAGACTTAGATTTTTTTGATAGTCCATAAAGCCTTCTAAACTGTCATCTATATCTAGCACATTTGATCCATCAGTATTTACCTTTTCTATTGAGATGCTATTGTTTGTCATGCACCACAGTGTTCCTAATATCTCGTAAAATGCATCTCTTTCTTTTTTAATTTCTTTAGCATGTGCTACAACAGATGCAATCAGCTTTAGTTCTTCTTCTATAAAATCATCTCTAATTCCTCTTTCCATGTCCCTGCACAGCTTTAATCCGTGCTCCATAAGACATACATTGTCTATTCTTCTAGTATACAGCTGTTCTAAAGTGTACAAATCACCTGAATAATTTTCTTTAATCGCCTGAAGCTTTTCTGCAGAGTCAAATAGTTTCTCATATGAAATATAATCTGCAAGCCCATCTAAATAATCAGAATGCTCCTTCAGCATTTGATCTAAATTAGGATTATCTGTACTCCTTTTAAGCGTTATTGTATGACTATGAATAGAATTCAGTCTGAAAAAACTTGAAATTGTATATTCAGTAAGCTCTTTTACTCCTTCTATACAGTTGGCTCCATTAATCTTATATTGTGGTGCAACAGTTGCCATGTGTTGTATTCCTTCATTCACTAGTTTTGTTATGTAAAACTTAGCTTTGTTTTCTTCAGTAAATAATGTCTCTCCCAGCCCATTCAAAAACTTTTTACTATCACAAGTGGGATTACTTAGTGAATTTATGTAAATGAGTTTTTTAAATATATTCAGAGCATACTGTGCACTTTCTTTGTCATTGGCATCTTCTTGTATGATTATAAATCTATCAAAGATACTCTCTAGAACATTCTCGTCTGTTAACTTTTCATCATTATTATTCTTTCGAGCCTCTATAAACTGTTGCATCATTTGATCTAAGTATACCTTTATTTTTAGTTCTACTTTGTTATTCATTATAGCCCCCGTAAAAATACTAAATTTATAAAATTTATAGAATTAATAAATTTTATTGATCAATCAGTAGCAGTTACAACTACTCAATCACTAAAGAACTGAATTAATTGGTGCATATTATTGGACTACAGATTTATGCAGTTTCTGCCAAGATGTTCATCCAAGAAACAGTAAGCTATCTGATTTCTTTAATGTTCCAATACAAGTGCTATAAAACACTAATGATTGACAAATCTTTGATGTACTTTAAAAAACTCGGATATTCGAAGAACAACACTTCTACCATCTTTAGATTTCAATAGAGCAATGCACAATCAAAAAGATTAGGCTTTATTTAATGAAGAATAATCTTTATGACTAATGTGCATCCATGCACTCATGTATATCTTGGAGATAGAGCTTCCTTTGGAGTGAGAACCGAGAGATTTTTAGCAGAACAAAACAACATGGCTCATATCACCAAGCAAACAAATCGATTATTGCAAATAACAAATGTTTGGAATAAAAAAATATATATTTGTTTTTACAAAAATAGAGTAAAAACTATGATACCCAATTGCACTTCACAGAAAATAGATAGAAATGCCGAGCAGAGTGTTAAAAACATAGCCAATAAAAAAGAAAATATTTCTAAAGAGGCAAACAGTGGAAGCAAGCCCGCCCAGTTTCTGTTCAAGTTCAACAACTACACCAGAAAAACAGGCAAAAACATTCCCCTTCTGCACAACATTTCGTTTGAGCTGCCAAAAGGAAAACTCATTGCCCTGATGGGGCTTAGCGGAGAAGGAAAATCCACGCTTTTTGAAAGTATGTCAGGGCGGTGCTCGAGCAGCCACAAAACATACGGAGAGGTTTGCATATACAAGAAAGACGGGTCTCTCGTAAAAAGAAACGCGGAAGAGTGGGTAAAAAGAGTGAACTACCACATGCAGGAGGTAACCCAGTACAGAAATATACCCGTACACTCTTTGCTTTGCTCGATTGCCAGGTGCTACGGGAAGGACAAAAAAATAGTAGAAAACCTTCTTGTGCACTTTCGAGTGAGCAAAGCAAAGCACACTTTGTTTTCAAAGCTGTCAGGGGGCGAGCAGAAAAGAATCATGACAATTGTTGGAATTATCAGCGAAAAAGAGCTTAATCTGTGGGACGAGCCGCTGACAGGCCTGGACTCAGAAATAGCCAAGAAAACTCTGCGCTTCATGAAGAACAGCAGGACAACAAACGTTGTCAGTGTCCACCAGCCATCCATTGAGATAATGAACATGTTCGACTGGGTGATATTCATGCACAGCTCAACTGTTCTGTACTCAGGACCGTACACAGGGATGCAGGAGTACTTTCAGCAGAGGGGAATAGAATTCAATGAAAATATTTTGTTCATAGACTACCTGATGCGGCTGAGTGCGGATAATCCTGAAAATCCAACAGACAGAGAAAACATTGCAAAGCTCAGCAGACTCACCCAGGAGATTCTCAGCCGCAGGGAGGGCGAGCGAGGAGAGGATAACGTGTTTCTGACAAACTCGTACAGTGTAAATTTTATCAGAGTAAAGGAAATACTAAACAGATCGCTCTATTTTGACAAAGGGTTCAAAGGGTCTTCCATCCTCTATGAGATTATCTACTACACCTTTTGGCTCTTTGTTCTGATGCTTGGCTGCATAATCCTCGAAAAAACCATCATGTCGTACAGCAACGGATTTCTGAAAAAAATGTTCTTCGATCCAATATATACAATAATCGACATTCTAGACTCGCAAGAATTTTCTTCTTCTTCAGACTACATCGAGACACTAAAAGAATGTTTAACTACGGTAGTGAACGCAAAGTGGGTCTCAGGGGCTATCTACTTTTTTCAAACAGAACG
The DNA here is from genome assembly GCF_024244105.1 of Nematocida minor. Classification (NCBI taxonomy): domain Eukaryota; kingdom Fungi; phylum Microsporidia; genus Nematocida; species Nematocida minor. The sequence goes on along the minus strand of NW_026250398.1, from coordinate 125,172 downwards.
CGCCCTTACCTTTATAAGCATGGTGAGTTTGTTTTCAAATTTGACAAACACTGACTACTACAGACTGTGCAAAATAAATATCACAGAGGGCCAGTTTACAGTGGGAGACTTTTTAGTTGCACAGACCATTGAGATCTGCAGCAGAAAGATTCCCATGGCTTTCTTCTTTTCCACAGTCTCCTACTATCTGCTCTACAGCTCCTTCGTAGAGGACGATATAAAAGCGTACTTTGTGCCAAATATGCTTGACATTGTGCTTGTCTCTGCAGTCAGCTCGTTTGTGATGGGGCTGTACGTTCTGGCTATTCACATGATGCCAGTCTCTTCAAAGGTGTACATGTATGTGGGCACAGCTGTGCTTTTACTGACGCAATCAATAATTCTGCAGCTTGAGTCGCTTTCAGGTTTTCTGGATAGCAATGCAGCCGCACTGATCAACGATATGATGAAGGGAGAAGTGGACCTCAACAAGCTTAGCATGAAAAAGATAGCTAGAGAGCACCATCCGTTTTACGATCTAAGAATCAGCATGCTGCAGAAGAAGCCCTGCTTTTTGGATGGCCTTGTGGCCGATGAGATCGAAACAGAGGGGCTTCAGTTCAAACATTTTCTGCTATCAGTATTTTCGTATGTGCTAAAAACCTTCTATCAGCTGGGGCCTTTTGCAATCAATGAAGAGCTCCTGACAAAGATGCGCCTGTACAGAGAAACAATATACAGCGTGGAAGGAGCAGAAAGCCTAGCAAGATACATTGATTCTAAATCTACACTCAGTCTGAGCATGGATATCATTCAAGAGATAGAGAAAAAGCGGGGGATAATGTACATAGGAGACATGGAAAAGGAGCTGAATATGCACGAGCTTCTTGATCCGTCTAGTCTCATTGACAAAGTGACACTGGGATCCATTGCCATGTCTGTTTTGCGCGTGCTGATTCCTCCTGTATGCATTCTAGCAGTTACAGGAGCCTTCAAGTACAGACAGCTCCAGCCAAAGATAAGAAACTAGCCTATCTAAGATTCTTGGCTATTTTCAGCTATTAACTATGTGCAGTTTTTTCTTAAAGTACGGATAGTTGGAGCTCTGAATGCAAAGTTCGTATAAAGATATACATAAAATAAATGTTGTGTTAAAAGAGTCTGTTCTTGATATTTCTGATCTTTTGAAAGCTGCATGTCTAAATTAGATGATTAAAATGCTATATGATGCATAATGACAGAAGAATAACCTGAGGAGAGCACGGCCACAAACACTATTAGAGATCGATAGTATGGATACAAGCCACAATTAAACATTTGTTTATTTATCATAGATTGCTGTACACTAAACTGTACCGAACATTCTGCAAATTCTTGAACTCTTACTCTTTCAAAGTAAAACTGTATGAAGGCACATTTCCCTGCACTTCTTCTTTTTCCTGCTCTTTTATTTCAAACGTGTAAAGGGACTTTGACTTTTCATCGAACTCTAAGCTATCTTTCATGCTGTCTGGCAAAGACTCTGTCTCTTTTTGACTTGCTGTCTCTTCTTTAGACGTGTTCCTAAGTGCATTGCTCTTTAGTATCTCACTCAGAGACCCAGTCATGTTAAACATAGGTGCCTTCTGTTCTGCGCTCTGCACTCTATCACTCTTCGCACTTTCTAGCTGATTTATAGCAGAAAATTGCTTGAAGCTATCTGCTGTGCTAGAACTATTTATATTTTGGTGAACTTTTTGCAGACTAGAATCTGTCTCTAGAGATGGCTGTGTGCTGTTTTTTTCATTTTGTGCAATGAAGTTTGTGTGCAAGCTATTGGCTCTTTTCTCTATACTGCTGTGTGTGCTATTTTGAGCATTGCTCTGTGCCATGCTGCTGCTTCTCTGATGATGATCTTCTGTTTTTTCTATCTTTTCAGTGGAGGCTACTTCTGGGGCACTTTCATCTCCCGCAGCAGATTCTCTGTGCTCATTGCTGATGCTTTCTGCCGCTCTCTTTCTTCTTGCAGGATTGAGATCTGTCTTTCTCAGCTGGTTTTTCCGCATCTTTCTTCTATTTTCCTGCTGCGTGGACACTATTATGTGGATGTTTTTCAGCACCAGCTGCACTTCGCTTTTTTTCATGGGGCCCTCTTTTGCCTTGAAGAACCTCCTCAGCAGTTTTTGTCCCATAGCTATTGCTTTGTTCATTTTCTAATTTTTTAGTAAAATTATTTATCCCCTGTCATAAACTAGAATGGGACGCATGCACAGTAAAGGTAAAGGAATATCCGGCTCAACAACTCCATACGTGAGGGAGAGCCCAGAGTGGCTGGACGCCAATGTTGATGAAATAGAGGCAAAAATAGTGACCTACGCAAAGAAAGGACTCACCATGTCTGAAATCGGAACAATCCTCAGAGACGAGTACGAGATAGGAAGCATGAAGTTCTTCTCTGGCAGAAAGCTGCTGATGGTTCTGATGAAGAACAACTTAGCACCGCAAGTTCCAGAAGACTTATCTGCGCTTATTAAGAAGGCAATCAGCATTAGAAAACACTTAGAATCAAACAAGCAGGACATCGACTCCAAATACAGATTGATTCTTGTTGAGTCCCGAATCAGCAGACTATCTAGATACTACAAAACAAAGAAGATTATCCCAGCTAACTGGCTTCCTCCTTACAGATCCGCCGTAAAGAGAAACAGTGGGCTATAAATAAATCTATTTTTAAAGCCTATTTATTTTTACGAGCTCAGAGACTTCAGAGCTCTTTTGTGCAGGCTGTTTCGTCTATTTCTCTTCTTTTATTTTGCTCCCCTGCATGAACAGAGAGGGAGGCAAGAAGAAGCCGCTGAAAGCAGCCAAAAAACAGGAAAAAGAGCTGGACGAGCACGACATTCTCTTCCAGGAAAAAGAGAGAGAAAGAAAGAGGCAAGAACAGGAGCTTAAAAACAAGATTCTGTCCAAGGGAAAGTCCAAGAAGTAGAGTGAAAATATAAACGAATCTGCTAAAGGGAAATAAGCCAAGAAATAAAGTAAAATCATTTTATTATTTTATGCTGCGACAGTTTCTTCTTTAATTTCCTTGACTTCCTTGGTCTCCTTCTTTCCATAGACTCTGCCGAATGACGACTTGGCAATAACTTCTATTTCACCGGTCTTTACGATCTCTTCGAGAATGTTTTTGGCTACTGCTGTTTCTAAGTTGTGTCTAGCGGATATTGTGGCTGGGGTGATTAGCGACATTCCCAGTACTTCCTTCTTTATCTTGTTGAAGATGTCCTCAGTGATCACTGAAGCCTTTATCTGCTTGTCTTTGCTTGCTGTCTTTGTCCACTTCTTTGTGTCCACTTTCTTTGCTGGCTTGTCTTTGCCTCCTTTCTTTTGCTGTGCCTTTGGGTCGACTTTTTTTGCTGCCATGGGTCAAAATTAAAAAGAAAATTTATTAGTGAAGCACAGTAAAATTTTATTACAATGCAGAGGCATTATTATTCTTGCAGAAATATCTGCTAAAACAGAGCAAAGAGGCTTGAGTTGTTTTTATGCAATGTGTGCACTGCTCCTCACACAGTAATATCATTTTCAGTGTATAGCGCTTGCTCTTCTTCTCTTATGTTTCCAAGTTGTGATAGTGTTAAATGTAGTAGAGATGCCCAGCAGAGAAAGCATAATATAGGATGAATAACCCGAGAGTGTGGTGATTGATGTGAGAAATAATCTTGGTATGTGATAAACCTTATAAGGAAATATATTGTAGCTGAAAAGGTGTACTAGCTAAGAACTAGTAGAGAGTAATAAAGGAAATGTATGTGTAGAGTTTTGGGGATGAAAAGAAAATGTAAACGCTATTTAAAATAAAAAATAAACATTTATTTATTTACAACTAGTTTATTATTGAAAGTTGGACAATTAATTTTATTTCATTGCTAAGTGAGTATATTTTAACTAGAGATGTTCTTTGCCATCTCAGAGAAGACCTGCATAATAAAAGATCTAGTTTCTGAGTTTAGGCCGTAATGATAGGTGGCATCTAAGGATGCCCATTAAAATGATAAAGACGGAAATAATGCTGCACTTTATGATATCCCAAAAGACATCAAAGACACCAAAATTATTTAGCGATACATCAAGGCTAGCTGTTTCCTGTGGTTGCATGTACTCCAGGAGAAAGTACAGCCTGCTTAGGACTTTCTCTGTTTTTGCAGGATTTTCTGTTTCTTGTATCAGTGCATACATGTCTCTGTGCTCTGGCATGCTATTGGGTCTTGCAAAGTATCCTCTGTACATTCTAGCAGATAAAAACATCTGTCCATGCATGTGAATAAGATAAATTGTGTTCTTAGAGTTTACTACTCTAGCAGCTATAGATATATAACTATAAAAAGTAATAAAAAGATGGTTGATCTATCTTATGTGGACTAATGTAGAAGATCCCATGCATTCACTCTCAAAAGCAGAAGGTAGCAGAATATTTTTAATTTAAACACACTTTATTATAAGAACTTATTACGACATGAAAACACCAGCAGTAAACATCTTTATACTTTACTTTCTCTCTTCTATTGAAATAGCCATGGCGGGTATGCTGGGAGCACAGAAGCTGTGTATTCGCAGAAGTATCTTGCAAACTGTTCTGCATTGGGCTGTCTTTCTGGGAGAGCTCTGCAATACTCCAGAGATAGCCTTCTTTCGTGCTCTACAACTCTGGTGGTGATGTACCAATACGCACTTTCATCCTGCAGAAACTCCAGCTGCTGCAGAATTTTGTACGAGTCTGTGGTTTCATCAACTACAATAAATCTTTTTGAGAGAGTTTTTGCTTCTCTGCTTCTGCTAGTGGACTCGTAGTGGCAGATGTAGTACAGCTTGTAGAGAATGTATATAACAGGTGTAATGCAGTCTGATACAGAGACATGCGGGCTGTGTCTCTTTTGCGAGGTGGAGTACAGCTGGATAGCTCGTTTAAAAGTGTGGCTCTTGACTGCCTGGCATAGCTCTATAATGGGCTCCATGTAAAAGATTTTATCCACATAGATCAGTTCGTTGATAAGAGCACATATTTCATTTGTCACCGTGTGAGTTGTGGTGGTGTGTAGATACATAGCAGTGTGTGCCAAAAAGCTGGAAGACTTTAAAAAGCTCAGTGTATGCACTGACTTAAACCGAATGGTGGCTGCTATCGTGTTGATGAGATAGATCACTCGTACCACAGTGTGTGGCTCGTGGCTATTTTTGGAAAATTCTTTGAGTATTTCAGAGTGTGTGAGATACCTGTAAAGAAAAGAAAACACGCTCGTGTCTGCTGGAAGAAATTCTGTGGTGCGGATCATTTCCCTTATGACTTCCAGACAGGATATTCTGTTTATCGAGTCAGTCCCCAGGAATATTGTGTCGAGAAGAGGGTGTGTTCTTTTTTCTATTTCTCTGTAGAAGTATGTGTAGTGTATCCCCATGCTCTCCATCGATGCAGAGTCTCGAAAAACAGTGCCGGTGAAAGACACAAAGAGATAGAGAAGTTTGGAGAGGTTTTGGATGTCTTTGTGCGGCTTTCCTGGGCGGTTAAAGTATTTAAAAATCATAGACACAATGCTCTTGGACGTAAGCAGCTGTATCCATCTTTCAAAATGCGCTCCATTGAGAGAGAAAAAGCACGGAAACATTTCCACAATTGAGTTGCAGTCTGCGCTTTTTATGAGCTGCTCAAAGTAGCAGAGAGAAGGATGCTTGTAGATGATGCTTATCACCTGCTCAGGCATGAAGTCCAGGAGCATTTTGATTGTTTCTGTGTAGATTTCGTAGCAAACGAAGGCTACCCCGTCTGGGACTTTTTTTGCATGGCTATTTTTGCGAATGTTTCGGAGGCCAAAGATGTATTTTTCTGTGCACAGCCTATTCGCGATAGATCGATTGGAAAATGCTCCTTTGATGAAGTCAAGTGTTCCTAGCTTTCGCGACTTTTGTCCTTCTTTGTACGATGCAAGCTGCACGTAGTCTATTATTTCCTCGAGATTGTTTGCTAGAAACTGCTCTATATCGTCTGCAGAGTCTGTCTCCTGGAGGATTTCAATGGAGTTTTCTATTTCAGACATTTAAATAAAAATGTGTTCGCATATTTATCCGTGGTATTGTAGAAGACACTTTTTCAGAACATCTATGCCCAGCTTTCTGTCCTCTTCGGAGTGTTCCTCGTGGCCAAGATATCTGCTGAGAATCCGCTGAGATACGTCTTTTCGCAGGGTGCTTGATATCTTCGTAAGACATGCGACAAGAATATTTCGAAAGCGGAAAGAGTGTTTGTTTCTGTTGTAGACGGCGTGGAATACATCATAGGCTACATCTTCCACCAGGAGCAAGCAGCACACAGAGTCTGCAGCTTCTGCAGTTCCAATTGACACAAGTATTTCCATTATTTCTAAACTGTATCTTTTTACATTCCGTACAGGTTCTTTCAAAATCAAACTTGGCAGCTGCAGGACTGTGCATTTTATCTTCTCTTCTGGCTCTGCGCTGAATGTTCTTTCTTTTACAATTGTGTAGAACTCTGCAAGCGTAGTTATTTGGGAGATATCCATCTCCTCATCTAAGCTGTCATTTTCCTCTTCTACTGTGGGTCTGGAGGGAATATCATTATAGAAGTACGCAGACTCAGATGACTGGTGCAGCAGCTCAGACTGTGTGAGATAGTCGCTGAGAATGATGCCTCTGTCTCTGAACCCGTCTGTGCTTTCTTTTATTCTCTCCACTATTGCAGGGAAGTACTCCATCGCGTGCTCTTCATTTTTTGATATTTCCGTTATTTTTATAGCTGATAAGACAAGCCATCTGTCGTACTCTGCTGAGTAGCTGTAGCGCCTAGAAGAGACCAAAGCGTTAGAGAGCGTACTGTGGATGTGCACTAAGTCGGCCATAGAGACCTCTTCGCGAACTGCGTGCACTATTTCTTCTAGTCTCTCGCGGGATAGCACATCGGCATATAAAATGCTCTCTTCAATAACTGCAAGATAAACTGGGCATTTTCTATCTTTTATAGAACTGGCAGAGTTTTCTTTTTCTGATGTATTACCGCTATCTTTTTCACTCTCTTCGCATCTCCTAGGAGTGTCCTTTAAGTATTTGTTCGCATTCACATGGGGACAGAGCTTTTTAATAAGCTGTGCACATTCTTCGCTGCTCTCTTTTTTTTCTTTTATGAGCTGGATGTGTTCAATTATTGTTTCTTTTTTGTTTTTCGCTCTTTTTGTGCTCAGAGCGGCAGGAGTGCGCGAGTAATTCATTTTGTTTTCGTATTTATAATTAAAATTTATTTGTATTTCATGTGGGACCAGTCAAGATTGGTGGACGATTCGTATACGCCAGATGCAGCAGAAACTATCCAGATTTCATCGCTCGCTCTGATAAAAATGCTGAAACACGGGAGAGCAGGAGTGCCCATGGAAGTCATGGGCCTGATGCTTGGCGAGTTTGTTGATGAGTACACAATACGCGTAACAGATGTCTTTGCAATGCCGCAGAGCGGTACAGGCGTGAGCGTAGAAGCCGTTGATCCTGTGTTCCAGACCAAAATGATGGATATGCTAAAGATCACAGGAAGAGGCGAGAGCGTGGTGGGCTGGTATCACTCCCATCCAGGATTTGGGTGCTGGCTGTCAAGCGTGGATATCAACACGCAATCAGCCTTCGAGCAGCTCTCTAAAAGGGCAGTAGCTGTGGTGATTGATCCAATTCAGAGCGTGCGAGGTAAAGTCGTTATTGATGCATTTAGACTAATTCCAATGCAGAAATCAATCACTGGAGTGGAGCCAAGACAGGTAACATCGAACATTGGGTATCTCACTAAGCCCACGCTTGTGAGCATGCTGCACGGGCTGAACAGACACTACTACTCCATCAATATCCAGTACAAAAAAAACGAGCTAGAAGAGAATATGCTTCTGAGTCTGCACAAGAAGACATGGGCAGACTGCCTGAAGATGGAGAGCGTGGCAGAGTTTGAGAAGAAGGCAGGGACGCGGAAGAAGTTCATAAAAGAGCTGGGAGTCTCTCTGAAGAAGAGAATAGAGGAGGAGAAAGCTGTGAAAGAGCAGGGCCTTGAGTTTGAGACAGTAGGAAAGATGGACATCCGCAGAAGAATCCTGCACGAGTCGGAGGCGCTGATGAGTGAAAATACAATGCAGCAGCTCATTGCGCACATTCATAACAGAATATTCTCGTAAATAAATCTTTTATCTTTTATTCAAAATTATTACTCCATTTGGAAATAGAAGCAATCTACACTATCTTTGCAGTGAATCTGTCTCTTTTTTAAAGAACAAGTGAGACATTCTGCTGCTTATCTGTGCACACTACTCTCTTTGTATGCATTTCTGGGGAGATTGCACTAGATAGAATCGAGTAAATGACGAGAAATATTCGATTGCTACTCTTGTAAAAATGTTTCTACCGGATGGGAGGCTTGAGTGTGATGACTTCGCATATGTCAGAGGGAGGGTTTGACACGCCAAGAGGTGTGATGATGATAATTTGCGAGTCTATCGCCCGAGCTGTCTCAAATATTAAGTTAAGTGCTGCCTTTCTATTCAGTCCGTCCATGAACACATCAAACTCGTCAAGAATTCTGAGCGGTGAGTTAATCAGTGGCCAGAGGGAAAGAAGGAAACAGATTCCTGAAAATGATCTTTCTCCTCCGCTCAGCGTGTTTTTGTTTCCTTTTGAGCTATCGCACACTTTTACATTTATGTTTAGCTCTTCTTTTAGATGGTCAAACTCCAGCTCGCCCATGTACTCTCGCATGTTCATGAGATCGGAAAAGCTCTTTGCCCCGTCTTCAGCCAGCTTCATCTTCAGCTCTTCTCTCTTTCTTATTCTCTCTGCGGTGCCTCTCTCTATCTCCTCTATCTCTTCCAGGTTCTCTTTCAGAATGACATCGATTCTCGAAATATCTCCCTCAAGTTCTGTTTTTTTTTCTTCAAGCCGCTTTTCTTCTTCCTGTTCTGATAGTGCAGTGCAGTCTGGGTCGCTTAGCATTTCTGTAAAGGTAGCTGGCTGTGTGCTGTATGCATACGCTTTTGCCGTAAGATTGATCAGCTCTTTTTCTATTTCCTCTGGATCCTTGTCAATAACTAGTATTTTCTGGTTAGATAGCTCCAGTGCATGGTCTTTCACGAAGAGACACTCTCTGTGCATGGTTTCCAGGTGGTTGTTCATCTCATCTATCTTCTTCTGCAGAGTTTTTATCAATATCTCTGTTTCCTGCATTTTCCCTCTTACACTCTCGTTCTCCTGTGCATACAATTTTGCGTTTTTTTTGTAGTTGTAGTCCTCTTCTTCCTGCACATATTTGTTGTCTTCGAGTATCTGTGCTAGCCTCTCTTGACTTGCTTTTAGCGCGCTACTAACTTCTCTGTGTGTTTCTAGAACAGATGCCCTCTGGCTTTCCAGCCCCTCAAGCTCTTCCTTGCACTGTCTGTACTCTATTTCGAGGTCATCTTTTAGTAGGTCTTTTGCTCTTTTAATTTTCATCTCTATCTCGCCCAGGCTCTTTTTTATCCTAGCTCGCGCATTTTCATTTTTCTGCAGTGAAGTGTGCACTGTATCCAATTCGCTTCTCAGCTTTTTTATTCTTTCGCGCATCTCTGCCTGTTTTTCTTTTACATGCTCTATGTCTTTCAGAAGGTCTTGCTCGCTTTCTTTTGATACCAGCAGCTGCTTATCTCGCACGGTGCACCGCATGTCGCTCAGACTGTTTCCCACGTACTGAATTCTGTCAGGAGAGGGCGTGAGAATAAAGTCAAAACCTGCTTTTTTCTGGAGAATTTTGTATCCGTCCTGTCTGTTGTCTATAAGCCCTATTTTCTCGATTCCAAGCAAAATAATCAGCTGCTCTACTACTAAAAGATCGTTATCCTCTATTTGCGATAGAACAGTTGAGATGGGAGAGCTGCATACAGAGTGTGTCTCTTTCAGAATGTTCTGTGCTACTCTTTTCGCTTTTTCCAGGATCCTGTCTTTCTCTCTTTCGCTGTGTCTTTTTGTCAGGTATATCTGGTACCTTTTTACACCGTTTTTCATCAGAATGTTTTCCAGTGCTGTCTTATCGCTCTGCGTGTGGACTATAAACCCAAAAACACAGCTTCCAAGGGCCACCTCAATGGCTCTTGACCATTTCTTGTCTTTCACCTGGATGCCCAGACCAATGGGGCCAGTTGCTTCAATCTGCGCTGTTTTTATATCCTGCACCGCTCTTTCCATTGCAGGCCCGTAGAACTTCATTGGATTGTTGAATTTGTAGGACTGCAGTATTTCTTCTTTTTTGAGCTTTGCAGCTTCTGTGCTCTGCATTTCCATCTGCACTTTTTTTATTGTTACTTCTATCTGCGCATTCTGCACTTCTAATTTTGTTTGGTCTTCTTTGGCTTCTTTATACTCTTCTTCCAGTGGCCTTTTTGTTTTTTCAAGCTCTTCTGGTGTTTCATTCTCTTGGCCGTCTTTATCCAGGCCCACTGCTGTCTTTCCAGCCACCTGCTCAATTCTCTGCACTTTTTTTGTCTTTTGCTGTATCTCGTAGTTGTAGTGCTCCAGCTCTTTCATTATCTCCATTTGTTTCTTTTCGTTCTGTTTTATGCTCTCTTTCACCTTCTCTTGCTGGCTCTGTCTCTTCATTAGAAGCCCTGCGCGCTGTTCTGATAAAGATGCGATTTTCCCAGCTACTGCCTCCATCTGGCTAAGCAGCTCGCTTTTCTCCTGCAGATGCGCTGAGCATTTATTCATCACAATCTCCCTTTCCCTTTCTGTTTCGCTTCTTTTTTTCTCCTGCTGCGTGACCTTTGCCCACTCGTGCTCCACTCGCAGCTTTTTTATCTGCTCTTCTGTGCTCACAATTATCTTTTTCATCTCGAGTCTATTGTTTATTGCATTCAGCATGCTCACTTTGTTTTTCTTCCGCATTTCCACTCTCTCCAGTGTCTCTTTTATTGATGCAATCAGATCAGAGTCTTTTACATGGATATCTTCTATCCGAGATATGTCCGTTGCTGACTTGAAGAAGGTGTATATGCTCTTGAGGTTGTGTGCTTTCAGGATCTTCTTAGACTGATCCTGCGTCAGAAAACACACAGGATTTTTCAGATTTATCCGAAGCTGCTCAATAAGCGAGTTTAGGTCGTCCTGCGTCTTTCCAACTACCTGATCATTCAGCACTATTCTTATCCGAGAGCTTTCAGCTGCTATCTTTTTTTCCACCACTAGCGTACTTATCTCTCCGTTTGCTTCTTTTCTGGACAGCGTTGCTCTTATCACTGAATACTCTTCTCCTGTTTTGATGTACTGCTTGTAGGAGTTCCCGCGCATGGCTGTAGCACGCACGCCAAACAGTGCGCCTAGAGCAACCATAATGGCTGATTTTCCGCTTCCATTGTTTCCAACTATGCAGGTTATCTTTTTGCTGAATTCCACCAGTAAATTGTCGTGGCACATAAAGTTGACAAGCTGAATGCTCTGCAGGAAGCACGGCATCTTCTCTTTGCTCATAAAAAATTATTCTGGAATGCAATTGCATATTTATTGCTCCTGGCCAATGCATCTTCAGCAAATTATTAATCACCATGCAAGAATGCAAACCAGTTAGTGTGCACACACTCATTACCACACAAAGCTCCTAAAAGGGAATATGCAGAACAGACAGAGCGCGAAGATCAAGAAATTGAGAGCAAATAATATTTTTATGCAAATAAGCGAGAACAGTGAAATAGCCCACTGCATATCGTACAACCATAACGACAAAGTGATTGGGCTGAGCATCTCCCATGGCATTCTGTTCACATGCACTGCACACTACATATACGCGTGGCTTGACAGAGAAAGCACTCTCCTCTCCATCTTTAAGATACCCCAAGTTTTTTTGCCATCTGACTCTCTTGCCATAGACACTCTGATCGCATGCAAGAGTAAATCTGGCTGGGAACAGCTCTTATCTCTGCTGGGAAAAGAGCACACTCCTGTATACATATTTACTCCAAAGGGATACTTTACTCTTTCCAATTTGCGGATAGAGCAGCACAAGCAAAACCACTTCATCCCGCACTGCCACACATCGCACGGTGCTTTTGCAGTTGAAAACTCAAAGGATCTCTGCCACTACGGGCGAAATAAAACTTTTATTGCTGCAATCCCGTCAGATGATGTCTGCACAGTAATAAAATGCTTGAAAGACTCTCTCTATCTGGGAATGGAGTCTGGAAAAATACTCAAAGTAGAGATGCAGTGCAGCAGAAAATCAGGTGATGCTCTCTCCATCTCTTCAGCGGTGGAAAAAGGAGTGGAGAATTGCACAGCCCGTCTTGTTCCAATCTACGAAAGCAGAATGCTCCCTATCCTGGACTTTCAAATTGAGCCAATGATCGTCTCTCATTTTGGAAAACGCCTCCATGCTCTCCCACTGGAGCACAAAGAAAAAGAGCAAGTGCTAAAAATATACTCAGTGCATTCTCTATTTATTATCTTCACAGCTTCCCATGTTTTATTACTTAATGAATCGCTACACACACTTTGTAAGGATAGAATTCAAGGAGAAGGATTATCGCACTCAGATCGAACATTTATATCGCAGGACAGCGGAGTCCTCAGAGAAATAGTCATCGCTTCTTCAGACTGAGCCGTGCATCCCCGTCAGCATAACCAGCCCAGAGAGCGCGTCTATTTCTTCCTCCGAGTAGTTTATTACGAGACAATCTTCGAAGGAGTGTTCTTTGATGTGTGCGGTATTTTGGACGCCTATCTCGTTGTATGCTATCTCGTATCCTTCTGTTGTCCCGTCGGGAAGCATCCTTGGGCCAGACTGTCTCTGTCTGTGTTTTATTTCTTTGCTCATGAACTTCACTGGCCTGTGCTTCTTGTGTATTTTCAAGTACAGCCCGCACGCGTTGCACAAATAGTTGCCAGTCTCGCTCCTCCTCCACAATGGAGTTATATTTGTTTTACAATTCTCACATGTTATGTCATCACCTTTCTTATATTTTATCATCCTCTGCTGATTGTAATGTGATCAATTGTTTTTTTGTATTTGATCAAGAAATTAAAATTTTATATTTTCCAATAAAATTGATTGATCATGCAAAAGATAGTTCATGGTTGCAGACTGGGCATCTGCAACTCCTGCTCAGCAGCCAGGGGTCGATGCAGTTTCCATGGTAATAGTGTTTGCACTGCAGTGTACGAATGAAATCAGTCTGGTCAAATTTTTCAAAGCAAATGGGGCACTCCTCGTATTTTCTATCTGCCCCCTGCACCTCGCTGTATGTTTTAATCGACACAGTCGAGAGCTCTTTTGGCTTCACAAGCTTTATCTGGGGCTCTTCGAGCCGTTCGAAAAGGCTTGGAAAGACAAAGATCATGAGCACAAGGAATATGATGTACAGTATCTGCACAATGGGCATGCTTGTCCTGTAGGAGTGGACTATCTTCACTGAGGGGTATTTGTTGGTCTCTTCGTACATCTTCATCAGAGAGTCGTACATCGCCATCTCGATGGAGACCACGTGGAAGTGATCAGTTGCAGTGTACTCCACGCCGTCTCCATCGAGTATGAGCATCCCTGAGGCTCCAAGATCCTTTAGCACGTTGTATTTCGTCAGAATGGGGCACCCTCCCTTTCGCACCATTCCCAGCCATTTTTTACTGCTATCTATTGGCTTAATTCCTGTCGGTGCTGTGCATCCGTTCTGCGTCTCCTTGAGTGCAGCCATGGGAAGCACCTGGTACTCGTTGGAGTCTGGGGAGATGACAACGGAAGACTTTGCAGATGCAGTGAAGAGTATAATAAAAAGAAGAAGTTTGTAGTCTGTCCACATAGAGTGTATGGCTCAGCTTGGTTAAATGTGTTTTTGTATTGCTTGCCATGGAGACGGTGTTTCACATTCGGCGCAATGTGACACAAAACCAGCAGAGTGCAAAAATATCCGCATTTTAAGATTAATTGATATTTTATCTCAACTTCTCTCTTATCAGCTGGCCAGTCTCTGCATTTACTGCTGTTTCTCTTCTTTTTCTATTTGTTGTTCAGAGATCAGAGAGACTCAGCCATTGGTAAACAGAGGAGAAAAGTAAAAGGAGAAATAAAATCGAATGAAAAATAAAGACAGACACTTAAAAGCAGATTTAATTTTAAACACAAAAGACTAAACAGCTGGAGCATCAATGGAGTCTTACTGGATAAGAATACTCTTGATCAAAGGGAAGGGAGGATAAGCTAATGAAATTTTTGCATGCAATCTGATGGATGTGAGTGGTACAGTGCTGCAAGTGAACTGAGTTTCTCTCCACGATGAAAATATTGGCAAGAAGAAAGACGGAGCTGCAGCAGATTATATAATATGAGTTTATTTAGTTTGGATGGATAAGTATCTCTTATGCTTACATGGTTCTGCTGTTCAGTATTTGCATCTGGAGAACATCGCACTGCTTAGCAAGCTTCTCGTTCTCAGAGGACAGCTCCACCACTGCATCCTTCAGCTCTCTGACTTCCATGTTCTCCTTTCCCTGGAGGGTCTCCATGCACAGCTCCAAGTCGTATTTTAGGTTGTAGTCTCGTGTCTGCTCTTTTACCATGGCTAGGTAGTCGAACACTGCCTCTCTCTCGCTTTTTGTCTTCTTTGTTTCTCTCTCTGTTATTCTCTCCTCGTTTGTCTTCTCCTCAAATGGCACTCGTCCCATCTTCTCTAAAAAGAAGTCGCTCGATATATAGGACAAAAAGGCGGGCACATATCCCGCCAGTCTGCAAGGAGAGAGAGGAGAAAGAGCGGTAGCACCTGTGCGCTAATGGTATAATGGTAGAACGCAACCCTTCCAAGGTTAAGACCCGGGTTCGATTCCCGGTTAGCGCATATTTTTGCTGTTTTATTTGCCACTTTTACTGTGTGCTGTGCCCAAAGAAAAAGAGTAGCCTGCAATTTCTCTTGTACAGCAAGGCGGTCTTCTCAAATGTGCAGATAATAGATGGAGTAGCTTAGTCTATGTTTATTTTATGTTTGCAACGGGTTTTGTTGCCTTATATATCATCTTTTTAAAAGAAGACTCCTGCTCCTGCATTGGAGTGATCACTCCCTTGAACGCAAACTTCTTCGTAGCTGCCTGGATCAGCATGTTCTCTATGTTTGTTGTGTAGAACTTAGTCGCCACGCTTTTCTTGATTTTAAACTTTGCAAATATTTCCAGCACTTCCTGCTCTTCCATCACAGTCTCTCCAAATGACACAATAATGTATTTCTTAGAACAGAGCCGCAGAAGCTCTTTTACGTTGTAGATCCACGCCCTTCGTGTCTGCGGGCGGAGATACCCCTCCATGTTCACATTGAAGTACAGCGATGCATGAAAGCCCGTTGAAATAGCTCCTTTGTTGAAGATGGGCGCTTCTTTTGTCATATCCAGCTGAATAGAGTGTATCTGCCACTGCGCGCATCTGAACAGGCTGTCAATTGAATCAATAAATAGCTCGCATATGTCGTACTTCTCGGAAATATCGTACACTTCTTTTGTTCTTGTCTGCTGCGTAATCCCGTGGATCACTATCTTTGAAATGCCCTTCCCTCTGTTTCCTGCTTCTGTTTTGTCTTTGACGTGTGTCTTGTACGTGTAGATAAATCTGCTCTCTGGGCCCTCTGTTCGTTCTGCACTATAGTGTACATCAGTGTACATAGTGCAAAATAATTGCAAATATAAATATTCTTCTGTTTTTGCAAATTATATGTCTACAACCTGCAGCCGAATGCTGTACGTCTCCCGAGACCTACACGAGATGAGAAGTAAAGACAATCTGAAGGCTCTTCTTACGCGAGGCTCTGATGAAAATAAAATAGATGCCTTGTGGCAGATAGTGAAAGAGACAGGAATGGGAATTAACCACGAAAGCCTCCTCTTGACTCTGACCATGGTTATCCCAAATACAAAAGATAAGAAGCTGATTCTTCTTTTCTATCTCTACCTGGAGAACATCGACATTGAGGACTCCGAAGGCAACATAAGAGACGAGATACTTATGATATGCAACATGATAAGAGGGCACTTAAACCATCCGAACGAGCACGTAAGAGCACGCGCCATTAGGGCAGTTGGAAAGCTGAAGAGCGCAGCAATCTTTGACGTGCTAAAGCAGCCCTTTGTTGAAAACATCACATACACCAACCCGTTTGTGCGAACTGCTGTGTATGTTTCTCTGAGAGGTCTTTTGAAAAATAAAGAGCTTTCTGGGATATTTGCCGATGTGATTCCTCTTCTGAAAGAACAAGTCCTAACAGAGAGAGACCCCATATGCTCGGCAGAGGGGTACAAGACCCTTGAAGAAGCTGAAGCGGAAAGCATCCATGAAATATACGAGAAGCTGAAAGAGTCCGCACACGACGGCCTGCAGGAGTGCTTCCTAAAGAGCGCAGAAAAGATGAACGACGCAGAGCGCATTATGGAGATATACAAAAGATCTTCGTCACGGGCGATAGAGCTGGAATCGGCAATACTCCTCGTAAAAATAGGAAAGAAAGAGCTCGTAATCAAGGAAGCCGTTGAAAAGCTGCTGGAAATATCCAATGAGTACCTCGATGCAGAGACCAAGGGAAAGATAGTGCGCGCATGCCAGGGCGCACTGAAGCGCGGAGAGTTTGCATTCGAAGGGATGGGCCTAAAAATAGCCCATATGATCACGCCAGCAGTGGCAAAGGTAAACATCCGCCTGGCGCGCAGCATCTTCCAATTCGTGATGGAAATACTTGCAATTGTTGAAGCAAGAGAGCTCTACACCTTTTTGTTCTCGGGTATATCTGACACCTCCGTTAAAGATCTCAGAGACATTGTGGGCAGCCAAGATAAGATCTTTTTCCTGCAGGCTCTTAAGGAGCTTCTTAGCAAATACAAGCTGTACACAGCTCCTCTGGTAGATCTGGTGGTTTCTATGCTCTCCATAGAGATTCCCGAGCTCGCCTTAGAAGCAGCTGAGTACTTAGACGCTTTTTTGGCTCTTATTGGAAATACGAGAGGCAAAACCGTGCTGCAAATCATCAGTAGACTGCCCTGCATAAAATACGGAAAGATACTTAGAAGAGTCTTTGGCCTGCTCTCCAAGCACGCGGATAAGGAAACATCTAGGAAAGCAGTGCAGGAAATATTCAAAGCATTTTCATCGTCAGAGAGCGGGCTAATTCCCAGCCTGAAAAGCAGCAAGCAAGATGTCTCCAAGATATTCCCGGGAGTGCCCATTGCCTCGTTTCTCCTGGATATGTGCAGACACTTAAAAGACTGCACAGAGGAAGAAAAAAAGGCTTTTTCCGTTGAGATCATGTCAACTGCTCTTAAGGCGTATGCAGTGGGGTACAAGTCTCTTAACCTAGACGAATCATCGAAGGTTGCTCTCCTGCGGCTCTCCAACCTTCTGGGCAGTGGGAGCATTGAAAAAGCCCTTGAACTTCAAAAGAGCCAGAAGAAAGCCCAGAAAGAAGTGCACAGCGATAGCAGATCGAACAGCTCTAGCGGAGTAGTACAGGACATATACGCAAGGCCTGTGTTCTCTCTGATACGCGAGAAATCCTCAAAAGACCAGATAAGCCCGGTGCAGCAGTTTGCAAAGGAAAAACCGTCTTTGTCTCTGAACAAGCTTAAGAACGTGTTCCAACTGACATCCGCAATTGACCCTCTTTACTGCGAGTGCCAGATAACAACCACGCGCACGGAGATATCTCTTGACATTCTTTTGGTAAACCAAACAGACATGCTTTTGGAAAATATTGAATTTGACATTGTAACAAGCCCAAATATTAAAATGATGAGTGTGCTGGCACTGGACAAGCTGCGGCCGCACATGATGTGCACCCTGGAAACAACGCTGATAATGGAAGAGTCCGATACAGGGTACATAGGAGGCGTTATCACAGCAGGAAAAGTGGGAAGAGACAACTACTTCATACAGAATTTATTGGAGATTGTGTTCAATATGTCGGACATGCTGCAGGCCAAGAAGATAGCAAAGGAAGAGTTCAAAGAAAGATGGCCCTCTCTCCTTTGGGAGAATCTGTACACAATTTCCCTCTCTGATCCCGTGCTCACCCCGCAGAAGATGATTAAGTCGGTGGCTAAGGCAATCAATGGCACAGTCATCGATACGCGAGCAAAGGAGGGAGAGGTGATAGCGTGCACAGACACTCCCTCCCCAGAGATACTTGTGAAGAACATTTACACAACAACTGCGCAGGGCACAGAGATATTCATCAATGCCACAGTTATTCGATCAGAGGAGGGGCTCACAGGCACCTTCAGAATACGCGGTGAGAAGTGCAGGGTGGTGAAGTCTCTTTGCCAGCTCATCTCAAAGAGAATGAAGACTCTTTCAACATAGCCGTTATTTCTCAGCTCAGCAGCAGAGCTGTGCACTGGAGCCCGAATAGAACAGGAAGATAGCAAAGGCGCGAAAATTAAATGCAAAAATAAAAATAGAACGGCAGAAAGAATGTGAAAATATTCGAAATCAAGCTATGCGATATCTTCGGCAACTTACTTTCTGCACAAGAAAACACAGTGCATCCAGTGTGCACAGTGTGTCTTCTGTCTAGCAGCGAAAGTGGGGCAGCAGCGCAGTAATTGAATAAATTAACGTAAATAATATTTTAAATTTTTTACGCCCTTGCAAATATGACAAGTGTAGTAGCTTCTTCAAAATTACAATTGGAGTTTGGTGGACACCACGAAAGAATTACAGACATAAAGATAAGAGAGGAGGACGGAAAGCCAATCCTGTACACCGCATCCAGAGACAAAACCATCAAGGGATGGGAGTTTGTAAGAGGAGAGACCGGAGAAACGCTTGCTAAGCTATCTAAGTTCTACGAAGGCCACGGCGGATTCGTCAGTGGAATCAGCTTGGCCAATAACGGAAAGTATCTCATTTCAGTGGGCACTGATAGCATCATGAGACTGTGGCCCAGCAACTCAAGCGAGAACAAGAAACACGTCTCGCACAACGAGAAGCCATACTGCGTCCTCACGCACAGCACAGGATCAGCTGACTCAGAGTCATCATCAGAGTACATTTTCACAGGAGGAAAGCAGCCTGGACTCAACATCTGGAACACAAACCTGGAGCTGAAGAAACAGCTGAAGAGAAGCGACAACCCTGCAGCCTCCATCACAGCGATCAAGGCTGTTCCCAAGAAGCCAGAGGTAGTCATATGCGGATACACTGATGGCGCCATCGTAGCATGGAACATAGAAACCGGAGAAGTAGAGAGCACAATGAAGGGACATGCATCCATCATCGATGCTTTGGTGATCAGCCCTGATGGCTCCCTCTGCGCCACTGCAGGAAGAGACAAGTCTGTGCTCCTGTGGGATCTCAAGGAGAAGGGATCCAACAAGTGCGAAATATCCGTTGGAGACTCTGTGCACTGCCTTGGGTTTGCTATTTCTGCCTACTGGCTTGCTGCTGGAACCGACACATCAATCGTGATATGGGACATTCTTGAGAGAGACGTTATCCTGGAGATACCAAACCCAGAAGACTGTAAAGGATCCTGCACCTCCATCACCTGGATTGATGGATTCACGCTGATTGCAGGATATTCTGACGGCACCATTAGGCAGTACTCGGTTGAGATTGAGTAAGATCAAAATAAATACATTCGAGTTATGAAATAGCTGTTGATTGTCATTCTGGTGCTCTTCTCTGCACATACAGAGTTTCCACTAGTTGCAATTTGCTTAGCATTTATCTTTGGCTTGTTATCTGATACTTCTATTTTTATGCAGTGCACTGCTCATTGTGTGCTCACTCGCCGGGATTGCACTTCTGCTGAATGTTTGTGTAAACTATTTACCTAATTGCTATTCTGCAGAAATATTCATTCTACTGCGAGAGTTGTTGTGTCTATTCTTTGCACTAAATATTCACTTCAAGGAGAGCATTGCCCACTATTTGCTGCTCATTTTTTGTGATTTGATTTTCAATTTATTATTTACTTGTGGACAATTCATTTTTATTTTTCGTATGTTTGGGTGTTTTATCAGATGCCTGGCCACTGGGGCCATCTTTTTGGCTTTTGGGAACCTGAGTCTTTTTCTGTTCGCTGAAATATTCCTGGTTTTGTACCGGAGAATGCACAATAAGATAGTTATGAAAAAGCTAGCTGGCAAATGGGGCATCGTCACAGGGTGCACAGATGGAATTGGCCTGGGAATGGCCAGAGAGCTGGCTGCGCAGGGAGTAAACCTTGTGCTTATCAGCCGAAGCACAGAGAAGCTGCAGAAGCTCCAAGAAGAGCTCAGCCCAAAGATCAAAGTGGAAATAGTTGCGATTGACTTTGAAAATGAAGAGATCGACTTCAGCAATGTTCTATCTGGGGTAAAGAAATACTCTCCACACATTCTGATAAATAATGTGGGAGTAAATGCATCCAAGCCCACGGCCTTCATGGAGCACACTCAGAATGACATCGATAGAATAATCAAAGTGAACATCATCAATACGCTCAAAATCACTCGGGAGTATCTTGCATGGGATGCGTTCCCCTCTGAGAAAAAGTACGTGCTGTCAACTGGGTCTATGCTCGGGTCTATGCCCAGCCCGTTTCAGCAGGTGTACGCTGGAACAAAAGCTTTTCTGCAGGTGTGGTCAGAGTCCATGTCAACGGAAATACCAAGATACCACTTTGAGCTTTTAATGACAGGCCTTGTGTGCTCGAAGCTCTCAGGTGCAAAACGCCCTAACATCTTCACTCCATCATCTGATGCGTATGGAAAAGCATGCATCCACTCTTTTGGCTCTGCCTCCATTACATACCCGTACTTCCCGCACTATTTACTTAGTCTGCTCACTGCTCTGATTCCAAGAAGAATCATTGGGTTAGCACTAGATAAGGTGGGGAGAGGCATGCGGGCGAGAAAGCAAAGATCCAGCAGAAAAACAGAATAGGAAAGTGCTATGCTACTGTGCTGCATTCGATCTTTTGCTCTGCATCTGCTATGGTATGAGCTATTGGTGTGCTTGACTGCATAAATAAATACAGTTTGTTTGATTTGTTCTCTCTTTTATTTTCATTTGATCATCTCCATCTTTTGCTGTTCTATCAGAGACTATACTAAATAATTTACAAACTGTAAACTTAGCTATTGGTAAATAAAATTTAAATTTAAAGTGTTTATTAGAGCTGCTGTTGGCTCTGCAGAAATAATTTAGTGTACAGGAAAAGAAAAAGTAAATTAACAAAGTAAAATTAAACTGTTTATCTGTCTTTTGATTTTATTGTGTACACTCATTGGTAGATACTCTTTACTGAGCGGCTTGGGCTGTTCTCCAGTGGCTGAGTCTTTTTCTGTTTGTTCTGAGAGCGTAAATTATTTTCTGTCGTTCATATTTTGTTTCTTCTCTCTTTTTTTATAATGTCAAAGTTCTTCGACGAGTTGGAGGATGCTCCGCAGAAGAAAGTATCGTCGGCAATTGCAGCCCGCCTGGACTTCGACAACGAAAGCGAGGAAGATAAGCCCGCTGTTTCAAATAAAGAAAAGAAGGACGAAGAAATAGCAAAAATATGCAACGAAACGACGTTTAAAAAGGCAAAGGACGTTGAGCAGTTCTTCAAAAAACTCACAAAGTACTCAGCACACTTCACGAAGAAAGGCCTTCCGCAGATTCTTCTTGATTTTATTGCTGAGGTAGAAGAAAAGAAAGACACGCCCGCCATCTTTAAACAAAAGAAAAGCAAGTTTTTGGAGAAGTACCAGGAGACAGAAGTAGTGCTTAACTTGGTCGAAGAGAAAAAAGAGAAGAGGAAGTATCTGGAAGAAATAACTAAAACATACTTGATTGAAAATCTGGAGAAAAGAAGAGAAACGCTGCTAGAAATAGAAAAGATAGAGGATCTCTCAGAAACAGAAAAACACAGAATCAATTTGTATCTGATCAGCTGCATGCTTGAGGAGAACGTGCAGGGATACTACTCTGACATAATCAGCAGAATGAAAAGAGAAAGCTCTCTTATACACACAAAAGAGGAAGAAGACCTCCTAAAAACCAGAATAGGAAAGTACGTTAGAAAGCTTTTAAAACACATGCAGATACTCGATAGGAATAAGACAGCCTGGGATGCCGAGTATTTGGATCTGGTGGAGATAGCTGAATCGCTCAAGGACATTACAACTGTGCCAGAGGAGGGGGTTTTGGAGATCGATCTTTTTTTAAGAGAAAATGCTGATGTAAAGAGTGAGCTGCAAAAAAAAGAAGAAGAGCCGGACAAAAACTCTGCACTGCATAAACATGAGCACTTTTCCATGGTTAAAAAGCTGCGAAGTCTTCCCTTCACTGAGGCACTTGCGCTGTACAGGGCAATGGAAACTGAAAAACAAGACCAGGAAGAAGAAGGACACTCAGTGAATGTGTGTTTCTTCAGGGCAACTGAAGAGCTGGGGCACAGGGCATTTGCAGAGAGAGACTTCAACACGGCAATGGATCTTCTTGAGTTGGCGTACTCTAACAAGACAATATGGAGCAGCGCAGAAACTGAAGTGATTCTCGAGATATTTTGTCTGTGCTTTGAAAAGAAAATGAAAGAAAGAAAGTTCTTCGAGGTCTTCAAAAAGAACCTTCTCCCCATAGGAGACAACCTCCTTCTTCTCAAATCACAAGATCCAAAAATGGAAATAGCCCGTGCGTTTATTTTACTGCGGCTTGGTGATTACAAAGAAGCCCAGACCATCATCACCTCCATTGTCCCTGGGTTTGACTGCGAGACTCTTCTTCGCGCTAGAGCGATAGAGATACTGCTTACCCCAGTATAAGAGTTCTTTGAAACTCTGCAAAGGTGTCCGTGGACATTTAATCTAATCTGTTTAATAAATGGATACGTAGCATTTAATTAATATTATTTTTTATATTTTCATGCTAGCTTTCATTGCACTTGGCATTCTTATCCCGTTGTGTATATCTTTCTACATCCGCAGAGGAAGAAAGACCGAAGAAAGCATAAAGCCTCTGTACGACAACAAGTATCTGAAAGAGTACCTTGAGCTGTCATCAGATATCTCGCCATTGGAGCAGTACAAGATACTTATCAAGGCTAGTACGTATCTTATTGAAAAAGAAGAAGAAATAGAAACAGAGTGCAAGGTGCTATACTCTCTGTTCTACGCCAGAATGATAAGCAATACGATGTGGGAGCATTTGAAAAACGCAAAAGAAGAGTTGGCCATGGATAAAATTACAATAGAAGCTGAGCTAGGGAGATTTTCAAAGATAGACAAGTCCAACATAGAGAGGCCTGGTAAGTCCTCCTCTGCCTCCGCAGAAAAAACTACAATTTCGTGCACGCCCTCAAAAGAAGACACAGAGGCGCTCTACCAAAGGATCAAACTCAAACAGAAGAGCGAATAATAGCGTGCAAGCCAATAGACAGTGGAGGGATATCGTATGCTAAAATGTTTTATCTAAGTAAATAAAAGTGTACGGTGCACATACTCAGCTAATTTAAATTATTTACGGATGAATTTTATTTTTCTTTTTGTTTTAGGATTTGCTTCTGTATATGAGAGAATAAATATTTTCTATTTTCTCTTTTCCATTTTTAATGTCCATTGTTAATTTGAAGATACTTTCTTTCAAGACATACTCAAAAGCAGAATGCATTCCCTTCTCGCCGTTTACTTGCATAGTAGGCCCGAACGGAGCAGGAAAAAGTAACTTAGTGGATGCCCTTCTATTTGTACTCGGAGCAAGCCCTTCGGAAATCAGAGGAACCCTTCCTGCCAGAGATAGCCCACCGCCCACAGCAGTAGAGCTGTCTTTTAGGGAGAAAAGCGGGGTGGTTACAAGAATAAAAAGAGAGCTGGTGAATGAAGCATCCTTTTTCTATATTGAGGAAACGAAGGTCTCGCAGTCTGACTACTACGCGTATCTTGAATCACAGAATATCTCCACTGTCCACAGGAACTTCCTTATTTCGCAAAACGAGTCTTTGATTAAATCGCCAAAAGATCTCACCAAATTCATAGATAAAATATCAGGGTCATCTCTGCTTAAAAGCGAGTATAAAGACCTGAAGCAGCAGAAAGACACTCTGACAAAAGAGTACCATGAGATAGTGGAAAGAAAGAGAACAGCAGAAACATCAGCAAAGGAGTACGAGCAGGTAGTATCGATGCAAACCAAGCACAGATCACTTATATCTCGTAGAAGGATACTCGCAAGCTCAAAAATAAAAAAAAGAAGAATTCTTATCAGAGACGCAAAAAGAGATCTGCAGGATAGACTAGCTGCAATAGAAGAGAAAACAGAAGGCAGCACATCACAAAAAATTCACAAGGAGATGGCAGACATTCAAACTTCGCTTATAAAAGCTAGAGCAGCCAGAGCAGGAGCGAAACAGCAGCAGGACATAAAAATGAGAAAAAAAGAGCAAGAAGCTCGGGACATAGAAAGCCTGCATGAAGAAGAAATGAAGCTGCAGGAGAAGATATCTGAAGCACAGGCACAGATAGATGACTGCGCTTGGGCGATTAGTAAAGCTGAGAGTCTATCGAAGAGCCATCCTGCATGGAATGAACACTATCAGAGAGAAATTCTCATCCGAACACTCACACAGATTCAAAGAATAGAAGACTCAAAGAGCATTTTACAGCTGAGACTAGCAGTGAATGAGCTAAAAAGAGAGATAAAAGAGACAGAGCAGCAGGAAAGAGAGGAAAAAGAGATGGAAGCAGAAGAGGAGAATAGCAACACACGGCTATCGCAGTTGAATCAGTCGCTTTTGGAGAGTCTTAAGGCCCTTTCCAGCAGAGTATCGCGAGTAAAAGAAGCTGAGTACAGTTCTCGGCTGGGCTATCTCATAAACAGAATTAAATCAACCATTCCGCAGGTTATTGGGCGAGTGACTGATCTCATATCAGCTGCAGATCAGAAATACAGCAGTGCAATACATGCACTTCTCTACGCGAAAAGAAATACGATTATTATAGAACAGGAGAAACACGTGCTTCCAATTCTCAACGGCCTTTCGCAGTCTGGAGCAGGAAGGGTGACTATTCTGCCATTGAACAGACTGAACATAGGATACAATAGCAAGGATATAGGCGATGAAAACAATCCATCAGCTGGAAGAAATAGCGATGTTCCATCTGGGTATATACGGTGCAGAGATGTCATTCAATTATCTCGAGAAGTACAGGGTGAGAGTGAGAAGATAATTTCGTATGCATGCGGCAATGCTCTGATCTATTTGGGAGAAGGATCGCCTGAATATACAAAAGAAAAAGTGGTCACTCTTGACGGGATAGTTATTTCAAAAGATGGAATGGTACGAAAGATATCGATGCAGAATGATGCCCAGGAGATAAGAGAGCTAGAGAACAGAAGAGATAGAATATTGGAAGAGATAAAAATAGAAAATCAGAGAACTGTTGCATCGAATGAAAGGACGAGCATTACATACAAAAAGTCAAGCAAAGTAGTGGAGATGGAAAAAAGGCTGGAGGATGCGCAGAAAGAGCTGGAAGAGGCGGAGAGCGACATAAAAGAGCAGGTGGAGAAGATAGCAGAAAATGCAGGACTTCCCATGGAGATAGTAAAACAGGCTAAAGACCAGGGAATAGTGGACTCATCGTCATCTGATAGAAAGCTGCTGCAAATAAAAAGAAAAGAAGTTTCTTGGAAAAACAGGCTGGAAGATCTTACGGCCCAGCTGCAGAACCTTCAGGAGAGCATTCCAAAGGAGAGAGGAGAAACAGAGGTAGAGTCTGAGAAAGAGAGCACCGCTGAGCTAGACGAAGAAATAAAAGCGCTAGAAGACGCTCTTTTGGAGCTATCAAAGAAACTGGAGCCATCTCTGGAAATAGAAACAAAAGTAATCAAAGAGCAGATAGTGCTGCTAGACGATGAAATCGAAGAGATAGAGCAGTACATGGCAGAGGAAGGACTGACTGAAGAGACTATCTCAGAAGCACCAACCAATACAGCGGAAGATGATCTTGATAAACTTGAAAGAGAGATAGGCGCAGTGTCTAAATTCCTATCTCAGAAGGGATCGGTGGTGGAAACACACCAGCTGTACGTACAGCTAGAGAAAGAAGCTGAAGAAAGGAAAAATATCTTGAATGAAGTTGTTAGACAGTTCCAGAAAATAAAAAAAGAAAGGGCTAGTCTCTTCCTGGGAATATTTGACAAGATAAATGCCCTGATAAACAAACACTACGCGCGGCTAACAGACAATCCGTCAGGACATGTAAGAGCGCACTTAGGCCTAGAAAATCCCCTAGAGCCGTATCTTGCAGGCACGCAGATATTCGTGATGCCAACTGGAAAAACATTCAGAGAGGCTAAGTATCTGTCAGGCGGTGAGAAAACAATGGTTGCAATTTCTCTGCTGCTGTCAATAGATGCCCTCTACCCGTCTTTATTCTACATCTTTGATGAGCTGGATGCAGCTCTGGACAAAGACAAGATATCTTCCCTAAGAGAGTCACTCCAGGAGATCAACGCCCAGTTCATTGCTGTAACACACAGGCTGGAGCTATTTGAAACAGCAGATACTCTCATTGGAGTAGCAAAGCCTCCCAAGGGCCACTCGCAGATATTTACTCTTAAGCTGTAGTTAAATAAAGAACTAAACTGTCTATAAGTTCAAAAGTTACACTTATGTTTTTCTTCATAGTTTTGTCATTAGTCTGCACAAGAGATTAAACCAGTAGAATCACACCGTAAACTTGGAGGATCTTCTATAATTGCAGAACTAATGCAGAGCACAAAAATATGCAGGACCAAATGGCTGCTCTGCTGCAATAAAAAATAATTGAAATATTGAAAAAAGAAATAAATGAACTACAGCAGGGAAAGACCGTACGAAATAGGACTAGCAAACGACGAGAGCCATCTATCAGACGACCAAATAAAGGGGCTCTTCTGCTCCTTCATTGAGACATTTAGAATAGGAACAGAGTACATATACAGGGAAGAGCTTGCAAGGAACGAAAAGCTGCTCAGAGTTATAGTAGAGCACATGAGCATGTTTGACGCAAAGCTCTTTGAGAGCGTGATGAGCAGGCCTCTCCATTATTTGGAAATATTCAGAACAGCCATAAACGAGCCAGGGAAGAAAGAAAGGTACATTGAAATAGTGTCGCAGTCTACGGTTACGCCAATAAGAAAGCTAGATGCTGCCCATATAAATAAGATATCAACTGTCAGGGGAATAGTTCTATCTGTTTCTACCGTGTGCTCCAAGCCCACCGTTCTCTACGTCTTTTGCAAAACGTGTCTTAACACAAAGCTAGTGAACGAAGTGCTTCCCAGAAAGTGCGAATCGTGCAGCGGTGTAGACACCTTCATTGCATCGCCAGAGAAAAGCATGCTGCAGGACATCCAGTACATAAAAGTCCAGGAGACATTTGATGATCTGCCAACAGGAGAAATAGCACGGCACTTGATGATATGCGCAGCTGATGGGCTCGTAGACCGAGTGATCCCAGGGGCATCAGTGACAATAACAGGCGTGTACTCAGTGGGGAGTGGAAAGATGAATGTACCGTTTATCAGGGCTATGGGCATGTCTGTGAACAAAGAGCACATAGGAATACTGTCTGCACAAAGAATCACAAGAAATGTCCCAAAAAAGTTCACTAGTTTGTCTCGATCAGTGATAATTAACAGCATATCACCTGAGGTATTTGGACACAAAGACGTAAAACTTGCACTGGCGTGTGCGCTCTTTGGAGGCGTGCAGAGAAAGTTTGAGGATGGCATCCGCATCAGAGGAGACATCAATGTGCTTCTCCTGGGAGACCCTGGAATAGCAAAGAGTCAGCTGCTTAAGTTTCTATCAGGTGTCTCTACCCGCGGCGTATACACGAGCGGAAAAGGAGCCAGTGCAGCTGGTCTAACTGCCACTGTGTGCAAAGATAAGCACGGAAACTTTTATTTGGAGGGTGGTGCTTTAGTTCTTGCAGATGGCGGACTGTGCTGCATTGATGAATTTGATAAGATGCAGGAGAAAGACAGAGTGGCTATCCACGAGGCCATGGAGCAGCAGACGATATCTATCTCAAAAGCCGGCATAGTCACCTCTCTTAACTCGCGGTGTGCTGTTGTTGCAGCTGCAAATCCAATATTCGGCCGATACGACGAGAATAAGGCGCCTGGAGAGAACATTGACTTTGGTGTAACTATTTTGTCAAGGTTTGACCTGATATTTGTGATCAAAGATACGATGAAAACAGATAAGGTAATTGCAGAGCACGTGATAAGCAGGTTTATTAATGCGTCAGAGGAGGCCAGAGAGCAGAGCAACGGATCAGAAGAGCAGATATCAATTGAGGAGCTGAGAGACTATGCAGAGTACGCAAAGACAATCAACCCAA
Organism: Nematocida minor; assembly: GCF_024244105.1. Taxonomy (NCBI): domain Eukaryota; kingdom Fungi; phylum Microsporidia; genus Nematocida; species Nematocida minor. The sequence goes on along the minus strand of NW_026250398.1, from coordinate 96,846 downwards.
TGATCGACGAAGAGGCAGCGCAGAGACTGCAGGCATTCTACATCCAAACAAGAAAAACAGCAAGAGCCTCTCGAGAGTCAGGAAAAGGAAGCATTCCCATCACCGTACGACAGCTGGAAGCCATTGCAAGAATAAGCGAATCTTTGGCAAGAATGGAGCTCGAAAGCGTGGTGACACCAGAGCACATTGAAGAAGCCATAAGACTGTTCACAGAAAGCACGATGAAAGCAGTGACAATGGGGCACTATGTGGAAGGAATGCCCAGACAGGAGTGGATAAAAGAGTTCACACAGGTCGAGGTAGCGATAAAGAACAGTCTGCCAATTGGAATATCCAAGCCGTACAGACTGCTGATAAAAGAGCTATGTAAAAACTACAGTGAAGGCGTTGTAATAAGGTGTCTAGACGGCCTCATACGAAAAGAAAAGCTGTGTGTAACTAGTGGAGGAAAGTCAATACTCAGAATGCCCTGAGTGCTCCTGTGTAACAGTGCACATGCTCTTATATATTATGCCATTCCAATAAACTAGCTTCTATCACTCTTCTACACTCATTCCTCTACTATTTGTTCTTTTCATAGAGTGCAATTATTTTTATTCTCATGATCTAGCAATTGGTGTATAAAAGTAAAGATGTACCGAAATAAATTACACATTTTTCATTTTTGTTTCTTGGGTTATATACAATAATTCTAATAAATTTTATCTGGGGTTTATTTTAGTTGGCAATATTCTGATTTTTGGCATTTATTGCAATAAAGTGAGGATATATAAACATTGATGAAAAGCAGTCTGTGCATTGAGATGATGGTCTTTATTCATGTTTAACACCACAATATCTTGCTCTACTTCTTTGTGTACTCTGTGGGAATCCCTGAATAGCCCTGCACGAGTTCATCGTTTGCATTCTCTTTTACATTTTCTTCTATCATTATTCCTGATACGCTTTTCATGTATTCTCCCGTTTGGAAGTATCTCTGTGCCTGCTCTCGAGTGCACACTTCGTTCTTTGCGAGTCTCAGCGTGTTTATGCTGCTTTTTATCTGGAGCATGCTTGTCTGCTCTTCTCCCAGCTCTTCTTTATTCTGCTCCTTTGCAATTTCTTTTGTGATTTCCTCCATTGCTACTTCCAAGTTTGTGGAGTATTCGCCGCTCCACTCGCTTCTAAAGGCCAGCAGTAGATCGTACGGTCTCAGCGCTATAATGTTCTCTTCAAATCTAAAACTGGAGAACGGGCACTGTATTACGACAAATGCATCTATGCCTACAAAGTTGCCGAGCTTGTTTGGCTTCAGCCCGTTGATGTAGAACTGGTAGAACTTTTTGTTGTTCATGTCAAGATACTTCGATATCACATCGATAAGATCCATGTGATCAGCTGACGTAAAAACCACGCCTATCCGCTCAGCACGCTTCAAAGTGTCAGCGAGAGCCATCTTTGATATCAGCATTTTTGCTCTTTTCTGTTCCATGCACACTTCATTTTCTATTTGCTTCATGGTCTTGTCTCTGCTCTGCAGAGTTTCTCTTCCAAGCAGTATGCAGCTGTAGTTTTCTGTAAAATACGATATAAATCCTTCATTATCCGAGAGAACTAAGATTGCATGGTTCTCTTCTACTTTCTCTTGGTAGCTCCAGTCTTTTATGGCAGTCTGTGTGATGCTCTCAAGATGCTCTTTTATTTCTGCGTACTGGCTTGTATATAGTACATCTACGGCTAAATATACAGTACAGCTACTTAGAGCATCTGTAGTACTGCTAGAGCACTGATTAGTGCTCTCTGTGCTATTAAGCTGAAGAGTTGGCTCTGGAATGTACTGATATACAGGATACGTGTGTGCTATCTTTCTGCTTCTTGTGGTGTTCAGCAGGGGGCAGGAGAAAGAGCGCTTTATTATGAAGTCTGGCTGTGCGTGCGAGACAGCCACCCAGTCAATGCAGCATCTATCCGAGTCTGCCAGTATGTGCGAGTGAGTGCCATTCTTCTGCAAGATATCGCTGATCTCCTTCCCCGATTCAAAGCTATTCTTTGCCACCTGTATTCCCGCCTTTTCTCCATCTTTTGTGCACGCCCCGTTAAAGATTTCTTCTTTTGTCACCAATTTAACTTCTTTTGAGACAAAATACTTCATGCTAACGAAAGTGAAATTTTTTAATATATGAAAGTCAAAAGACTCTCCATTTGCCACAGCGCGCAGGATAGCAGCAGCGGATACCTCGTGGAAAATGAAAACACTTCTCTTTTATTTGACCCGCCTTCCGTTCTGATGGACTCTGATATAGGCATAGGAGACATCGTGGACAGGGGGCACATCGAAATTGAAGTGCTCAGAGAGTACCCTGCAAATGTTTCTGGAATATTTCTTTCTAATAGTGTGTCTTTATCGGTTTTTTTTGTGGAGAGCAACATTCCCATCTACCTCACAGATGCAATATATGTGCAGCTGAAGGAGAGGCTTAAGTACTATCTCTCACTGGGCTTAGTCAGCAGAAAAAAAAGAACAGCACAGCCGCACACGAGAATAGTGGAGATCTCGCAGTACAAAAAAATTGCCAGAAGAATCAGACTTGTCAAATTCAACCAAATTGTTCCTTTTACGTACATGTCCATTATACCGCAGCCGGGAGGCGTGTCTTTGGGGTGGGTTATGTATCTAATGGCTCAGGGAAGGGATAAAATATGTGCGTACATGTATGGAGTGCCTGGAGGATGCTCTTTGTCGCAGGAGGTGAAGCCGCAGAATACAGCTGTGCCTCTCATTGTGAATAGATTTGTGAGCAAAGATAAGCCTGATATTCAGCAACTGACAAAAGATATTTCCAAAATGGCGAGCAGCACAGATTCATTTGCAATTACCATGGACATACTCAGCCACTCGGTGGAGATGGCTTTGCACATACTGAGTCTCATTAAAGACAGGAATGTGCTGGTTTCTCATCCGGGGTTTAAAAAGACGATGCAGTTCTACGAAATCAAGAAAGACCTATTCTCAAATAGGTTTGTCTCTGATCCCACCATAATCTCAACTCTGTTCTCCACTGCGCGGTTGAAGCCTCTCAGTCTTGCCAAGATTCTTAGAGTTCTGAAAAAGGAAAAAACCGTTATTTTGTGCGACTTTTCTTTCTATGGGCTGTTCTTTAGAGGCATGCCTGCACTGCACCTAGATGACTACTCGGTTCGGTTTATGGGCGACTTGAATGACGCACTCTCTCTGGGCTGGACATCAAAGGTATTTACATCTGCAAGACAAAGCAGAACAGACTTGCACAATGGCAGCACAGAAGTAGCACAGATTCACACCGATGCATACGAGGATATATCAGAGAATGCGATGCACAGTATAAAAATATGCAACACAGAGAACATACATCGTGTTGGAAGGAATAACGAGACGATCTCTCTCCACTTTGCAGGAGTTTTTAAGGAAGAGTCAGCAGGCTTATTGCTAGAATGCAAAGAGTCACCGCTAGAAATGATTGTGAGCAGCGGGCAGGTGCAGAAGTACATAATAAATGACTCTGTGGTGTACAATACTAAGGACAAGCTATTCAAAATAAAGGAAGAGAACGGGACAGTTGATGTAAAGATAGCTAAAAACACCCAAAGATAGTGCAAGAGCTGTGGAGACAGTTTCTCTTATCTACCTGCAGCTGTAGACAGAGAACTATGGAGATAGACTGTCTGTGCACTGGATGCAAGTACAATTGAATTAAGCAAACGATTAAATTTTTTCCAATGGGCAAAAAGAGAGTGGCTCTAATTATAGGATATAACGGAATTGGATACAAGGGAAGCCAGATAAACAAAGAAGAGCACACGATTGAAAAAACTGTGTGTGATGAAATATACGGGCTGGGCTATATTTCAGCAAGAAATGCCGAAAACTATTCGAAGGTAGGGCTGCAACGGTCATCGCGCACAGATAAAGGAGTGCACGCTGCCATGCTTGTGGTCTCTCTGAAAATAGAAATAGGTGAGAGCCGGTCCTGCAAAGATCTTGAAGAAAAACTGAGGGAGGTGCTTCATCCGCACAGCATTGTGCTCCATAGAATTGTTGAAACCACAAAAAACTTTGATGCAAAAGCAGGATGCGAGTCTCGGGTGTACGAGTACTTTGTGCCTCAGAGCGCGTACACCGCAGAGGGTGATTCTGCAGAAAACATATCCAGAAAAACAGAAATATTCACAAAAGTTCTGAAGTCGATGGAAGGCACACACAACTTCCACAATTTTACCGTGCAGAACCAAGAAAAAGGCCCAAACAGATACATCAAGGAAATTACAGTTGAGAAACTTGTTTTTGATGGTGTGGTGTGGCACAAGGTAGTGCTCCATGGGCAGAGCTTCATGATCCACCAGATTAGAAAAATGATAGGGTTTGCTGTTTTATCAGCACAGAGAGCCAAGGAAGAATCAGACATAGCAAGATATCTCGCTTCTGTATTTACGCCCGAAAAGAGAAACATTCCCAAAGTGCCAGGCTCTCTTCTTCTCCTGTCCCACAGCTATTTCAACAACTACAACCAACGGTTTGGAGAAGAGCGCGGAGTATTGGACAACGCTGGATGCGATGCATACAAAATAGATACTCTGTACCCGGCTGTGTGCACTAGAGAGAATGCAGATACCTTTAAAGAGTGGCAGGAGGTAATTGAAAAACATGCAGACGAATTTTCTTATTTGCAATAAATATTTATTAGTTAGTTATGTTTCAGATAGCTAGTAGCTAAATGAAGAGGAACAGAGGTGTTCTTTGTCTTTTTATCTTTTTAGATATGCTCTATTTCTATTCTAGAACAACCCATCTATAGCATCAATGGCACAATTTTATGTGTAAGCTTGGAAAATATTTACTAAACATTTTACAAAACATGTTAGGATGGATCTCTGGTAAATGAGTAGCAATTAATCATTTTCATCTTTTCTTTATCATCAGAGCATGCTGGCTCTAATTGCACACAAAGGTATAACTCATTGCACATCAGCGGGTAGAGCTAATTATAGCTGATCTATTATACCTCTGCAATTTGCAAATTTAATTCAAACTGTAAACAGAAGAAACAAGATTGGTTCAGAAACTATCTGAGAATGTGTTTAAACATTTAAGTGTAAGGACCTTATTACAAATTAAACTGTCCAATGTTATACATACCTTTTTGGCATCAAAACTTTTACTAGACATTTGCACAGATATAAACAGCCCATAATAGAGACAGAGTCTTTCTACTATCTATGCACAGCAGTTTATACCTTCATTCTAGCTGGCCGTCGTCTTCTAAGTAGAAAAGATCACTTAGTGGGCCGCTGATGGCTTTGAGCTGGTTGCAGTTGTTTAGGTGCTCTACTTCTATTCGAATAACTCCCCAAATGAGCCTCCTCAGTATTTCTAGACAGCACAGAGAAAACTTAATGGACAGCTTTGTCTTGAATGCCACACTCTCCTGGAGAAGACAGAGCATCACAAGGCTTCCCACTGAGGCTGATCTTACTGCTACATTAAATGCACAGGCGATTAAATACATTTTCTTGCTGTACACTTTCGGTCTGTTCCACAGCATCCAGTCAACATACACATCCCAGCCCAGGCCAAAGACATTTGAGAGCGCAACAGCAGCCACACACACCCACACGTTTATATTGTCTGATAAAATCAGCAGAGTATCACTAAAAAAAGATATCAGGTATTTTAGCGTATTGTACAAGTGCGGGAAGGGTTGCCTGTTTTTCTTTTCAAAGTGTCTCCTTAGGCACTGGAAGATTCGGATGACTACGGGTGTGAGATTTACAATAATCAACGCAATGGGGTCGGGCGAGCTCTTAAAAGCCGCGCTCATTGCCAATATCAGTGCAGGCCGCACACTTAGCAGATGGTCTGCAATGAAAAAGTGTTTGAAGCGCACCTTTCCCAGCACTGTGCATGCAAACATCTCGGAAACTGTTTGGATAAAGTAGAATCTGATCTCTTTGAAAAAATAGTTAAACGGCATTATCCAGATGGCAAATGTTATTGCATATGCTACTCCCCAGTGGATGGATAGATACCCAGAAACGGAGTGAACTAGAAGCATGATTGTGGTCATGAGGAAGTAGCGCGAAATTTTAAGCTTTGGCTTTAGGTTGAGCTCCAGGATCAAACTGTAGTTTACAAGGTTCTTACGGCACACGTAGAAGAGTACGCCGAATATGATAAGCAGAATATCAAAAGTGTACAAAAAGCTGTAGTACAAGGAAAAGTCGGAGTACAGAGACAGAACCATCAAAAATATTCCTGCAGTGACCATTGATCCTGCTGAAAAGCTTTTTCCGTCGCCCTCTGCGTCTTCCTGTGTGAGGTCCACAACCAGCCGCTTTGCTTTGTCTTTTTTTCTATCTGGCGTGATCTCTTTGTGGATGTACTGATTGAACTGCATGATCTCTTCGATGGTCTCCCGCACAAAAATGGATCTGTTCTGGATATCGGCCATTTTTGTCTCTTGTATCGACGTGCCGTTGAGCTTGTCGTACTTCTTCAGTATTTTTCTGAATCCCGTTATATTCATCTTTTTGTACTGCAGAACTTTATTGATGGCCACGTAGAACTCCAGCACTTTGTTCTCTCGGATCTTGCGAGTGACTTTTTTCTTGTGTCTCTCGTGGCGCGATCTCTTGTTGCGCTCGCTAACTGATTTGACCATTGCCAGCCTCCAGTTGTCGTACACTATCTCGTACGCGTACGGAAACTCGTCCTCTGGGAAGAGCTCCAGTAGGTCGGCGAGCCCCCGTAGTATTCCCCGCTCTAGAACTTTGTAGAAAAGCTCTACTTTCTCGACTTCTCTGTTTAGATCACTCAGAAATGTCTCTTGCGGCTCTCTGATCCTATCTTTCAGCGTCTCGTAGTTCAAATACTTAGTTCTCCATTCTTGCACTTGCTTTTCTTTCAAAGTTTTGCTAAACTTCATTAAAATCCAGGGGACGTTTGAAGAATATTTCACTCTTGAAAATCACCCGATTTTTTCATCACTCTGCACGCTTTCTGAACCCACGGGCACTCAAAGTCTGCTGCTGCTCCATTGGAAAAGCGTTTGGATTGTTTTGTCTCCAGACTCTGGAGCGCACGAAATTGAAAAATAGTGATCTTATTATTCCGTATTTAAAATTCGCAAGAAATAATTTCCAGTTTAATTTTTAATAGAAGGCCTTTAATTAATATCCATAGAAGAGCTAATGGATTGGCTAATTAAATTCCATTTATATGAATAAAATTTATTCAAACAAAACAAATGGAGAGTTTGTGGAGCCCTGATAGCTTATTAGGATGGATCAAGAATATGTCTCTGCACTGGGAGGTGCCTGTGTTCAGCGCATCGGTCTATATTGTGTGGGTGCTCAGAAACAACAAAAGAATCAAAGAAAAGATGGAGAAAAAAGAGATCCTGAAGCCCCAGAACACCGCATCAGGCAGCAGCAAGTCTAAACAGGCGTCTCCGAAAAAAAAGAAAAGCTTTCAGCTGAAATCAATGATATTTCTGCACAACATGGGGATGTCTCTCTTCAGCATGCTTGTCTTCAAGAAAACATTCGACGTCGTTTGGACAGGGCTGTGGTCTCTCTCTTTCAGCGACTTTATCGTCGACCCAGGAAGAAAGATGGAGAGGCAGCTGTCTCCCTGGATTTGGATATTCTACATCTCAAAGTATTATGAAGTGGTAGACACTTTGATCCTCTTTTTAAGCAACAAAGAGAGCTCTTTCCTTCAAATGTACCACCACGCAGGGGCCATTGTGGCATGCTGGCTTGTCTCTCTAAGCGAGTCATACACAGGATGGATTTGGGTGGGCCTTAACTCGTTTATTCACAGTGCTATGTATCTGTACTATGCAATGACGGTTATTGGAATTAGGCCACCTTTTAAGCGCGTTATTACATTCATGCAAATCACACAGTTCTTTGTGGGGCTCTTCTTTGGGGTGGTCTACATGGCAAATCCTTCCTGTTTTAGCCCAGATCCAGTTATTAGATTCTACCAGTACTCAGCCATTGCCTTCAATATCATATATGTTATTATTTTGATAGGACTGTTCATTAATTTTGAAAGACAAACGTACAGAAAGTCATCTGCGCCAAAAGAAGCTGTTGTGCAGAAAGAGGCTGCAGCTGCTTCGATCACTTCAATCACTTCGCACTCTTCTAGCACTGTTCTTAGTCCGTCCTAACATGCCAATTAAAAACTGTCTAAATACACCAATAAAAATTCAAATATACAAATTTACCAAAAGAATGCTGTGTATGAAGGGGAGGATAATATTTTCAATACTGGTGGAGACAGTGGGCACTGTGCTGGGCCTATTGTTCTTAAGAGGCTTCAGTCTGTACACTTTTATTGCGCTGTCTGCTCTTACCTTACTTTTAATCCTTTTTACGGGGAAAATGGATCCTGGGACACTGGCGAGGAGAAACTCAGAATACTACAGCATGGCTCTTTTTGGAGGGTACAGCTATAAAAACATACAGAAGAACGGTGCGATTGCAGGAAGGTCTTTTGAAAAAAAAGGAAGAGTTCTGCACTCGGAGGTATTCTGTAACACATGTGGCATATTTAGGCCTGCAGGCACTTCGCACTGCCGGGCGTGCGATAGATGCATTTCAGTGATGGACCACCACTGCGTGTGGCTGAGCAACTGCATAGGAGAGAACAACTATCCATTTTTCATGAATCTTCTATCTGTGGAGACTGCCAGGGCAGGAGTGCTTCTTTCTTTCAGGTTTCAACAGACATTTCCTGTTTTGGAAGCGAGTTTGAGCAGTTTTTATTTCTATTCTACTCTCTTTGGAACATGCATTCTGAGCGCTTTTGTTGCCATGCTTTTTCTCTACTTTATGTGGCTCAGCTTGAAGGGCGTTTCCTCGCGGGCATTCTGCAAGAATAAAACAACCCATGCGAGCAAGTAAATTTTTTAATGGATAGCGAGCACACAACTGACAGTTGCGCACAGGGAATCAGACAGCTAGCAGATTCAGACGTGGAAGAGAACCAGGAAGAAATTGGATCAATGGAAATAGTGTCTGGCAAGGGATTTGCAAATGCAGACCTCTCTGTGTGGGCAGAGGGGTACAAGACAGTTGGATTTCAAGGAAGCCACCTGCACCAGGCGATAGAAGAGCTGAAGATAATGAGAAAAAACAAGAGCAAGATATTTCTGGGATACACAAGCAATCTTATCTCTTCGGGAGTCAGAGACATCATAGCATACCTCGTCAAGAATAGGTATGTAGATGTAGTGGTGACCACTGCTGGCGGAATCGAGGAGGACATAATAAAGACAATGAAGCCCTCCAGACTGGGCGTATTCTCAATGGATGGTGCTACTTTGCGGTCGCACGGCCTCAACAGAGTCGGAAATGTGCTGATTCCAAACGAAAACTACTTTGTGTTTGAAGAGTGGATGAAAGAGTTTCTCAACGAAATAGTAGATGACAAACTAGAGGACACAAATAACGATGAGATACAGGGCATAGGAAGTGGGTACAGAAGAGTAGGGAATATATCTATTATCACGCCATCGCGTTTTATTTATGAGCTGGGAAGGAAAGTGAACTCGGAAGACTCAGTTTACTATTGGGCGCATAAAAATAATATTCCCGTTTATTGTCCTGCAATTACAGACGGGTCAATTGGTGATATTATCACGTACTTTAGTCGCAGAAGAGAGCTAGTCATTGACACGGTAGAAGATATAGCACGAATTAATGGCGAGGGCCTGTTTTGTGAGAGCACTGGCGCGCTGATACTCGGTGCAGGCGTCATTAAGCACCACATTCTTAACGCAAACCTCTTTAGAAATGGTCTGGATCATTGTGTGCTTGTTAATACCGCACAGGAGTATGATGGAAGCGATGCAGGAGCACAGGTGGACGAGGCTGTTTCCTGGGGAAAGATAAAGAAGCACACGCGATCTGTTAAAGTGCATGCAGATGCTACAATAGTTCTTCCGATCATTGTAGGCGCAGTGTGGCCCTCTCCTAATAATCAACAAATAGACAAGAAATAAAAGTTGTTTTGTATGCTGTTTATTTTGCAATCTTTGGATATTTTAGTATACTGTGAGGGGCATAAGATAAATTGCATTTTAACTAGTTTTTGTGTGTATGGTAATGTGTGTTTAATTTTCTATGTATGGCTATAGTGATTTGTAATTATGGTTCCTCTTTTTCAAACTCTGCATTTGGGCTGAGTGTCTGCGAGATTCCTGCTAGAGAGAGAAGATCCGTTTCTAAAATGGTAAAGATGTACAGGATTTTTAGAAATATTTGGATTTGCTTTTTCTTTGGGGCTTTCTCGAATATGTCTTTTAGCATTGGAGACGGGCACTCTTTAGGGCCATCTGCTAGCAGGATTTTCACTATTTCCTTTAGCTGGGCGCTTTCTTCGCCGTACTTTTTAATGGTAGCATGGACATATCTCAGCACATTCTCTATCTCTATTTTAAACTGTTTTTGTTCGCTATTTCTGTGCAGGTCTATCTTTTTTCTAGCTGCTGACTGCTTTATGTAGTTTTTCAGGTTTTCTGTGCTGTTTGCTGGCTCTTTATCTGCGCGCTGCTCTAATTCACAGTATGCTTCGTATTCTAAGTTGCATTCTGTTACTGTTTCTATGAACTTATACTGCATCAGCTTACTAGCGTAGAATTTGAGTATCTCGTGGGAATATTCTGATCTATTCAACCTGCTGTGCATATATGCACTGGTTATTGCAGGGTTTCTCAGTGTCCAGGGATGCTTTGCATGGATTCTTGCAAGCCCTGGGAAGTTGCTTGGCTTTATAAATATTTTAAACATCTCTGCTGTCTCTTCCCACTTTTCTTCCTTATCTTTTTTCTCGTAAATTGATAGGAAAAAACAGCAGCTTTTCAGGAGTATCTCTCCTGCTTCTTTATCAAAAGAGGAAAAATCTGCATGGAGAGCGTTTTGCTCGTAGATCATGCACCATGCTGCAACCACAGGCACAAACTTAGGCGTACTTGGGACTCTTCGCTCAATGTACGGGTGTGCTGCTTTCTTCAGATCGTTCCTATTTTTACTCCACACAAGAGCGTACTGTATTATCTCCACAGGGATGGTGTTTGCAGTCTTATAGGTCGATATAGAGAGTCTTTCGTAGTAGAGCAGCACTTTTCCTATTTCGATCTCTTTTTCTTTTTCCAGCGTATTCAGTATCTTCTTGTTGAACGCTTCTTCAACAGTGCTTGCAAATATTTTTATTTGCAGTGACTCTTTTATCTTCATGTGCAAGCCCGCTTCTTCTGAATCAGCACTTTTTTTGCTTAGCTCTGTACTCACATGCGACATTTCAAAGATGGGCGGCTTTGATGGCACTGAAACTACCTTGGGGTGGAAGTTTTTGACAATTCCTATTTTGTGCAGGAACTTCAGCTGTGTGGGGTGTGCATTCTGAAATTTAAGTATTTTTTGTAGGGTTTCCTTCTTTGTTTTTTGGAGGACATCTGGCAGCACGTCTGGGATAGCTTCGTTTTTGCTTTCCATGAGCGCAAATGTTTTGAAAATGCCTATGAACACCTCGTCTGGGCATTCTGTGAATAGCATCGGGGCTAATCTTTTAGCTAAAACAGCTTTCTCTCTTTCCTGCGCAAAAGAGGAGACAATGAACTCGCAGACGAGCGGTGTGTAGTAAATAAACCCTCCTTCGTTTCTGATTTGATCCACAAGAATAAACAGGTTATTCAGGGCGATTATATTTTCTTCAATTTTCTGGCTGCTTTTAGATGAATCTCCATGCGTGAGATACTCGTATGCATAGTCAAATGCATGTGTAAACATCTTTCTAACTTTGCTCTTTATCTCCACAGCTGATAGATGCGTTTTTGATGCAACTGCGTACGCGAGGGTGCCTATGGCTAGCTCAGGATTCTTGCAGACCCAATCGTAGTCTTTTCCGCTTTCAAGAATCGCAATAAACCAGCTGTTCATCCTAAAATTAAATGAATGTAAAAATATTTTGAATCTTGTGGTGTCCAGACTTGAGTTTAACTTGAGTTTATTTTCTTTTCTTCTTCTTTCTACGCCAGACTAGCAGACTTCCTAAAATCAGATGTGCTGCTGCGCATAAACTGACAGAATGCAAAGATCTATTTCATCTCGTTCAGTCTAGAGGAGGATCCTGTAAGTACAAAGTGGTCTACGGTTGGAATGGATGGCTTCGTCAGATCGTACTTCTGTCTCAGCGTGCATCCAAAGAGACCTGTGGCATTTCCATAGATATTCTCGAAGAGAACCTCCATGAAAACGCACTTGTGTTTTTTGTTGTAGCTCACCACAAATATCATATTTGGGGTGTATATGTAGCACTCGTTTTTGTTGGACGAGAGGATGTCTACGTGTTTAGATGGAACAACTAGTATTTTACCATGGCCAAAGCTGACTGGTGCATCCTTTTTCCTTCCTTCTATGAGGATTTTCTTTATTTTTCCGTCTGCAGCCTTTACTTCTATGCGCACAAAGTAATCTTTGTACAAGAGATACGGCTTGTTTTCCACTTTTACCGGTATTATTGTTTCAAAGAAAGTTTTGATCTTTGTGTCCCATTTGCATCTTGACGGCATAAAGTTGTTCTTGTATGGGTCTTCGTTTATGTACTTGTTTTTCTTCGTCTTGAAGTAGTATGCTATGTAGTTTGCAACGTTGTCCCAGTTGTACTGCTTTACTCTTTCTTTGCTTCTCAGCTTGAAAAGCCTTCTGAGCTCAGGATTGTTCTTGTACTTGAGAATTGCCTCTGCGAGGGGGTATGCACTGCGTCTGAATGGCACAGTGATTCCAGAGTATGCTACCTTTGATTTCTCTTTGATAAGAGTTTCCAGAGAGCTTTGGTCTGTTCCTCTGGTTTTATTATGGTCTGCTCCCAAGAGCTCAAGCGAGTACCTGTATGGCGTGGTAATGATGGCATCACCTGAGTACATGGCGTATGTTAGTGTTCCTGATGTGGGAATGACTTCCTCAAAAAGAGTGAAGTATACATCTGCTCTTTTGTGGAGGGTGGCCATCTCTTCATTGCTCAAAAACTTTTTAATCCATCTGAAGTTGTTCTGCAGCTTTCTTGCGTGCGCAAGTCTTTCTATGTTCTCCATGTACTGCGTGCCTGAACTGCTCAGACCTGCCACCAGCACGAGAATGTTATCTATCTTCCCCTTCTGCTTGAGAAGCCACAGCGCATTGATCATTCTCTCCACACCTTTCTGTTCATGCATAATTCCGTCAGTGTATACAATAAATTTGTCGCTGGGGATGTCGAGGTCTTTCAGTATTTTTTTGCTTGCTGCAGCTGTTTTTATTCCGTGCGGGAAGTATATGATCTTCTTCTTGGGGATTCCGTACGAGTGGTGCAGATAGTGTTTTGCCTTCCACGACATAACAATCACCTTATCAGACGATGCTGCTACTTTTCGAATGTGCTGCTGCTTGTCTGGCGGAGGATAGCTGATGGGCGTGTGCAGGAACGTGTGCACTGTGGTTCCTGTCTCTTTAAGATCGCTCACCAGATTCTCAAAGTGCGTGAATGTTGAAATCAGGTAGTATTCGTGGTTTACAAGCACTCCATCAAATTTTGATTTCTTAACATAGTCTGCAAGAATCTTAAACTCTGACTTTTCCGTGTTGTGTGTGCAGTACACATCGGTCACCTTTATGCCGTCCACTCTTCGCGGGGGCTTTGGGTCGTGCCGGCAGATATTGAAAACCTCTATCTCTATGCCGGGGTCTGCCTTTTTAAGACTGTCGATCATGTTTTCACTGAACTGTGCAATTCCACAAATAGTGGGCTTGTAGGACGTGAATATTCCCAGCTTGTACTTCCCCTTGGGTATCTCCAGAGGGCTCCCTTCTATTTCTGCATTTTTTTGCTTCTTCCTACAGTGGACCATGAGGAGTCCGACCAGGCCAATTAGCACAGTTGCTAGTTTCATGTTTTTCAAATTACAACATATATTATATTAAGCAAGAAGTTCCACCAATGGATTCTAGATCTTTTGCCTGATTAAATCTTTGCATCCTGTCTAGACCCCAAATAACAGACCAATGTTTGGATTGCATTTATCCCGGGATATTTGGTGGGAGTAATTTAATAAATGGTTTGTTTACTGAAAACCATTGAGCTAGTTCTATCTGCAATATCTAGCGTCTAATAAAGGTTACTATGTCCCTCTTTTCTTCATATAGCTGGGAGTCTTTCTTTTTGCATTAATGAGTATCTCTGGAAAATCAGTAAATTATTTTTTCATCTCTACATTAACAAACTGTATGGATCTTTTAGTGGCCATTCTTTGAGCCGATCTGGTGTACTCTTTGTCTCTAGTGCACTAATAGAGTCTCTTTGTGTGTATATTTATGATGTAAAGGTTGGCAAGAATAAATAAGCTACTTTCATTATAAAAGGCTTGCAGATTTGTTCTCTTTATGTACTGAATGCATCTTATATTTGGATTTAAATGGGTACATGCCATAGCATATTAATTAGACCACACACATCTTTGCAATTTTTCGTTTTTATTTTACTCTGGTGTGGGTGGAATAAATGTGTAGAGTTTATTTAAATTATTTTTACTTTTCAAACTCTACGAGCATAAATAAAATAAAAGTTGTGCACTCACAGAGCATGAAATATACATATTTATTATTGGATAGAGTTTGTCAATCAACTAGGAGATACCTAAAAATGATCTGTAGAGAATAAACAGAACTCGTGCCAAGATGATAGAGAAGAGGAGTAGCTAAGAAAAGATGTTTATTTTTGTTCTATAAGATCGTTCAGCGATATTTCTACAAAAGAGCAGACATATGGCATCTTGTGGTATGCAAGAATGTTTAGATCTAGTATTCCAAGCATACCAATCTTTTCTCCTTTGTGCAGGATCTTGCACGATCTGCCTTTGACAAAGGGTGCAGAGTTCTCCTCTTCGTATGTAACGCTGAATCCTTGACGTTTCATGAGAACATCAAAAGCCTCTTGGATATCCTCCAGCCCGCTTGTGCGCCCGCATATTCCCATGCACAGCTTTTTGATGTTTTTTACGCCTACATCGTCGTCACAGAACGCACCAACATCTGAGACCTCAAATACCTTTAGAGGCAGTTGGTAGTGCTGATTGGCAACTAGACACTTAAACACCGATGGAATCATGTGCTGTCTGAGCACCTCGCATTCAGTGCTCTTGGGATTCTTCACTTTAATGTGTCGGTCTACGTTAAATCCATGGTAGTCATCAGCTGACAAAAGAGCCATTGTAAAGAGCTCTGTGTACTCGACCATTGAGCATCCTCTTCTAAGATCATCTGCTAGCTTGTTCAGAGGAAGCTCTTTTCCAACCGTGTATCTATCTCCCAGTATCTTTTTGAAGTTATTGTACCCGTGTGCTATTGAAATGTCTTCTATAATGTCGCACTGGTGCAGAATGTCTGGCCTGAGCCTGCTGGGCATTACATTTACAGCCCACTCTGTGCCGTCTTTTTCTATGTCCACTGTGTGCATCATTCTCTCCAGATACTTTTTAGCTGTTTCTGCAGACAGGTCTAGTATGAGCTCTTTTTTCACTGTTTCTGCGGTGATTAATATTTTATTTGTGGAGGGCTCGGGGCATTCTTGCTCAATATCAATCTCCTCTATTTTTGTTGTCTTGTCAGAAAAGTGGTGCATCAGGAGATACATCGCTGTGGACACTCGTGCCAGATCTGTGCCTGTTACTTCAACGAGAATGTTTTTTGTTTTTTCCGTTATTTTTGAAAACTCGCTGTTAATGAGCGGGGGAAGAGACAGAATATTTCCAGATGCATCAGATACCACAGGAACTGTTCCGTTCTCTCTGGACAGTTTGAGGTACTCTTTTAATTTGCTGTCTGTCTTGTAGAGAGTGTCCAGCTCTGCGCGAGTGTACTCTTTGTTTTGGGACAGTGGCTGGAACTTAATTGTGTTTTCATCCATTGCTGTGTAGCTGTAGGGACGCGTGGTTTTATCATAGTCATGTGTTCCTATTGCCATCAGTGTCCTGTTGAGGCCCAGGCCCTGGTGCAGTTTGTCTTGAAAGTTTATCAAATCAGTGTAACCGCCATTTTCAAGATCTACACCGGTTAGAACTGCTATTTTGATGTACGGTCTGGCTGCAGGTCTAGGCCCTAGAACTGTTTCTTTTGTTTTTTGTATTTCCAGGGTCTTTGAGGGAGTGTTGCTAATGTATGCTTTCAGCCCGTAGACCAGTCCTCGAAGACAGAGCAGATCGTATCTGTTCGCAGGCACATCTATTTTGTACTTTACTTCGTTATTTTCTGTGTACACTTCGTCCAGCTCCAGGCCAAAATCAAAGAGAACATCTGTTGCTTCTTCGTCTGTGTACTGCTTGTCTAAACCGCTTAGCAGTGCAGCTTTACTCACTGAAATGGAAGGCATTGGAATAAGAAAAATAAATTGCAAAAATAGAGACAACTGGAGAGTGTGGTAAAACCATGCAAAAAGATTCTAGCACCTCATTAAAGAGAAATATGCTAGTTTCAGGGGTATGTGAGAAGAGCAGGTTTATAGCCATCTAATAGATAAGCCGTACTTTCTCTTGCTATGGAGCTAGCAAAGAATAGAAACTTGATTGGATAATTAGGATTGTAAAGAATGCACAGAGTGATTAATAGTAGCTGAAGAGAGTTTGATGAGCATTTAATGGATAAGAGTGCTCTATGAGCACGCGTATAGATGTATATTCACTTGGACGCTAGTATACACTCTTCTAATGGAGCATTTAATTTATTTTCTCTAGTAAATGGGATAATAGAGTGTAAGAGGTTTTCTCTAAAGCTTTACTGAGGCTGCAGTTGTCGCGGTAGATCTAAAGCCGTTAAATAAGAGAAATAAGGCATGAAATGGTCTAGAAGACAGAGAAATATCCTCTTTAAGGAAATTCAAGTAGAGCTATGTATATAATTAGTGAACCATTGTAGTTCATCCATTATCTGCATAATAACTATAGGACATATCCATACTGTTGGAAACAACAGATATATGTCATCTTGTATAGAACAGAGAAAGAGTAATACTGTGAAACAAAACTCGGAGAATTAAAATATTTTAACTAAGAAATATTTGTTTTATATATATGTACGGTGAGGCAGGAATAATTAACTATGTGCACGGGAACAAAAACCGGCTGATGAAAAAAGAAGAGTACAACTCCATAAAAACAGCAGCAACGATAGAAGATTTAAAGATAAAGCTGCAGAATACGATATATGGAAAGTCGCTTCTTGAGGACTCAGCCACGACACACAAGGCCTTCAAAGAGGCTCTGTACCAGTGCGTTGACAAACAGATAAAGATGACGCAGGCTTTCACAACAGAAAAGTCCAAAACTTTGATCGATTTTTACAAAGAAAAGTTCCAGCTTGACAATTTTATATATCTGTGGGCGTGCAAAGAGGAAAGCCCCAAGACTCTTGAGACAGCCCTGGACATTCACCCGCTGGGCACATACCCAGAGCTGAACTTCATAAAAGTAACGCAGACAGCAAAAGACACATGGAAGTTCTGTTTGGAGAACACGCCTCTGTGCAAATACATAGTGGGCCTATCGCACGAAATACTGAAGGAAGACGTGCAGTATGTCAGAAGCATCTTGCAAAAGAGGTACATTGAGCTGCTGTACGAGTACTCGAAGAAAAACAATCTTATCCTTTCCGAGCTCGTTTTGTTCGAAGGGGATAAAAGAATAATTGAGATACTGTACTCAACAGTCGGGACAACAATGAGCGCAAGAGAGAAAGAGTGCCTGTTCCCTGCATGCAGCACATTCTCAGACATCCACAAGGATCTGCTCCTCAACTGCAAGAGCATCGACGAGCTGCAGGGCGTTCTGAGCACGCACAGCAACCACAGAAACATCGTAGGAAACGAAAGAGGCTTGGAGGATGCTTTGATAAGAGAAGAAGTGAGGATCTGCAACAAGTCGTTCTATGTGTACGATGACCCCAGCGTAGTGTATACACAGCTTACGCTGCAGGAGCTGGAGGTAAGAAACCTTATATTCATGGCAGACTGCATCATCCAGGGGTACAAAGACCACGCAGACCAGATAGTAGACATAAATGGAAATTAGATGTGCAATAAACCGTCTAAAGAGTGGGGTCTAAATAAATACCAATATAGAATGTTTTCTAGCTGCATTTAACTAAACAGTTTTCCATTTGTAAGTTCTACATGCATGCAACTTGTGCAGTGCACAATCTACTAATACTCTAGCTATGATCAAATACAAGATAAAATTTACTAAAAATACTAAACAATATAGTCTTGATGACAATTAATGATCAAATGGCTTAATTTATCATTTATATTGCGATGCTGGTTGTTGGTTTAGGAATCAAGTATTCTTTTATGGTTTCGATGAAAAAACAGCTACTATAAAACTAAAAGTAGGTAAAAGATATTTATTGTTGCCTCTCATTCGTCGTGTTCTATAAAACTTATGCTTTACAGACACGATAACCATAATGGTCTAGAGAGCCACATATCAGCTAATTGAATGCTAATCATTCTTCAGCTTTCCTGATCTTGCTGCTTTAAAGTTTGACGGACTTGAATTTTCCACAGACTCGTTTGAATAGTAGTTATTAAGCGTTGCTGCTGTTGCTACACCCAGAGCGACAGTGCCCGTGAATATTGTTGCAACTTTGCCATTTTCACTAATAAGTCTTCTAAATAAGGACTTAGGCTCTGCTTCTACTCTCTCTTTCTCCTCCTCTGATTCTTTAGTTTCTTTCTCTTCTAGCTCTTCTAATTTTTCATTTCTTTTATGCAATTTCACTGCTTCTCTTGTTTTTATTTTCTGTGCATTTGCAAATGCTTCAATTTTCTTGAATATATATTTTATTTGCTCAGTGACTAGATTATATCGGAGATTCTCACTCTTTTGAAGTATACCTGCAAAAATATATTTTCCTATGATATATTCTTTTTCATCATCACACTCTAGCAGATGTATCTCATTTTCAATATTATTGATAGCACATTTTACTTTTTCGATCTCTTCTGTCTCTTCTTCTTTTAACTGAGAATAAAGCGCTTTCTCATCTTCCAACTCTTGTAGACATAACTCTTTTTCCTTCTTTATCTTATTCCTTTTCTCTTCTAATAATTCTCTAAAATATATACTAGAATTTATATAGTTTTTATAAAAATCATATAAATTAGTGCCGATGTTTAAAATCTTTTCTCCATCTTTTTCTTCTAGAAATACATTATTGTTTATCATGTATTCAACCATATTAATTGCATTAATTTGTACTGATTTTTCATATCGAATGTCTCGTAGATTATTTATAATAGAATATATTATTCCTAAGTCTTTTCGACTAAACAACTTATAAATTTGCAAAATCAAACTATCCTTTTTCTTATCATCAGAAGTGCAGTTTATCTCTTCGATTAGCTTGTTCAACTCTTCAATTTCTTTCTGTTTTTCATAAACAAGTCTTGTTCCATAGTCTATCAATAGAACATCTGTATTTTTATATGTTTTAGTATATAGCTCACTTAAACTATAGTATTTCTCTATTAATAAGTTAGAATCGTTCGTGAAATTTAAGTCATCTAAAGCAGAAAAATAATAGAGATTATATGCATCCAGTCTCTCTGCAGAGGCCTGCAGAAAACTTTCCATACTAGTAAACCCTGTACTGTCAACCTCTAGTGTGTATGTTCTGACGCTCAGGTCTGCATTCTCGTCATCTGGATCTATATTTTCTAGAGGCTTGTCCTTGTCAAACTGCATATTTATTCCATGCTCTGGCCTGTATATAAATGAATTTGGTTTTATGAGGTCATTTGCTATTATAGCAATCATTTTTTTTGATATTTTATCATTACTATTCTTTAATGCAATACATAACTTATATGTAATTTCTCCCAGTCCACATGCAGCATTTATAAGATACTGGCATATATCATTCATAATTATGTCTAAAACAGCTTTGTTTTCTTCTTCACTGTACTTACTTTCTATTTTTATATTATTACTGAGTATAACTTTCAGTTTTTTCACAAATCTTAGTAGAGTGTCAGAAGAGCTATAATACATAGTATATACATCTTCAACACATTCTTTATCAATAGATTTGCATGCATTCAATACTCCTTCCATGTCTACCTTTAGCTTAACTTCTCTCCTGGTCATCCTGAAAATTTTAATTGCAAAAAATAATTTAAAAGATCAAGGGCTTTCCAAGGCGGAAAAGCTTTAATTTTTTTTAATACATACTTCTAGCACAGAAGAGACTAGTAGAAATGGTGTTCAATCAAGCATTCTTATAGTGTTAAACAATATGATACAACTATATACTATTTTTGGTTTTGTGTCACTAAACCATAACCTTTTTGGGATATAATACCAAGAAGACTATACGAGGTAATATGGAATGCCAATATAACTTCAAATGTAACATCATTTGTTTTCTATTGGTTATTTATGAACTTTCATAATAACCCGAGAATTACTGATCTTGTCAGTCTGGACCTATTTAAAGAGTTTGCATTCAATAAACAATCAAGCATTCTTTTATGGTTTCAAAGAAAAACAGCTCTGGTTATTGCAGCAGTCTTTCTAACAGAACTTCTAGACTAGTGATAAGAGCTAATATATACGCTTGTAGCTGTATATGAGATTAATCGATTAGCTCTGTGTTTAGCTTTACTTTATTTCAGGGCATTCTTGAATAATTTATATTGGATTGTGTTTTGCAATTTTATTCTGGATGCTGTATCCTGAGAGAGACATTCAGGCAATGTGGAGGGTTTTCAACAAGATATCGCTTGCAGTCTCTGCCATAAACACAATGTACTATGTAGACAGAAGATGGGGCATATTCAACTACATCGAGTATCTTGCCATTCTGATCATATTCCTGTTTTTAGTAAAAGACAAGTACATTAAAAAACAGAAAAAAGAGGACAAAATACTCCCCATATACCTTCTGCACATTTTATTTGTTGCTCCTCTCTTTCACAACGCGTTCTGTGGAGTTGGCTGTCTCTTTGCGCTCGGCCTTGTCTTGTGTGCTTTTTCGTTCTTTCCATTCCACATTAACAAGATAGCAAGGATACTCTCCTGTCTCTGTTTTACGTCAAAGATAGAGCTGATAGAGTCTGCAAATGGGTTTGTTATTGTTTCCATAGTGGGAATGTATGCGATAAACAAGTACTGGAGCGTAGAAGTGTACAAGCTACGCGCGGTTTCTCTGGCCATTAACATTGTGTGCAGCAATCTTGCAGGGCCGCCTTTTGCGAGAAGTGTAGCAATTTGGGAGCTGTTTTGCACGGTTATATCTCCGCTGGTTGTGATACTGGTTTATCAAAAAAAACACAAGATACAGCTGCAGAGAAAGAAGCTCATAAAGAGCAGGAAAAAAAGATATCTCTTCAAAGAAGAAGACAGTCTAGCCCCCTTGGATGGGATATGCTCACTTAAGGAGTCTCCTGTACATAGTATAGCACAAGAAATAAAGAGCTAGACATCTATGTTAGTCTATACCACTACTCTATAATTAGCAGATGTACAGATGGGTAGTTTAGATAGCTCTATTAATTCCCCTTTGCCAATTCACTTTCAATGGGCTTACTCTTTAATGAGTTGTTCCAATTGGCATTTCTGGTGTCTTCTGGCTCAGATAAATCTTTTCAATGATTGCAAGACTGAGCAGTTTAGTGGAAGAAAGTGGAAATAATATTCAAATTATTTTTACATTTTATGTTTGGAATTGAAACCATTCTGTACACCTTTACTATGCTGGGAAACAGCATATGCATACTCAACGAGGACAGATTTCTGAGCAATCTAGGAATCTCTAGGAAGAGCGACCATGCAACTATTAGACAGCTCTCTGAGCTCATAAGAACGGTTAAGACGCTCAGCTTCATTCCTCTTATCGTCATAAATATTTTGTTCATCATATACTGGCTTCTATTAGGATGAAAGCTGTATTCTTTGTGCTGCTCAAGGAGAGCGTCGTGTTTACATCAGCTGTGGATCTGGCCTAGTTAAAACCAAAGCAGAGTAATAATATTTCTAAAGCGCTATAAAAATTTTAAGAGTAATGCAGTTGGCAGATGTCTACGATGTAAAATCATTCATAGCCATAACAGAGGGAAACACACTTGCAGACCCAGTGCAGAAGTACAAAGCAGCAACCTTGAATTTCTTCAAGAAGCTGAAGGAGCTTCCCACAAAGTACGATTTGCACAGTGCAACACAGTACATAGTGCCAAGGGAGATCTTGCCGCACACGCCAGAGTACTCAAAGGAAACCGTGTTCCCTCGGATAAGAGTTCTTCCAGGAGAAGAGCCAAAGACCAAATGGGAGATATTCGCAGAGAGAAAGGGTATACAAAAGAACAGGAATAAAAGCGGCGGTAGAATATACAACGAAGTAACAAGAGAGCACACGGCTGCCTTCGGCAGAGGAAGCAAAAATGATCTGGATAGAAACTGGCTTATAGAAATAAAAGAAAATGAAGACCCGATGGTGGACAGACACTCTGAGCTAAAAGAAAGGAAGAAAAAGAACAGGAAAGATCAAAAAATGAAAGAGTACAGAAATCTGAAGAGAACAGATAAGATAAAATGTTTCCAGAGAAGAGACAGAGACGACATGCTGTAGCTGAAAAATAAATACTTTATAATTTAGATAAGAGTTTAATCTTTTTTGGGTTATCATTTTCTATGCTTCATTAAAATTATGCGAGCAACAGAGAAAAATGGAAAATCCACACGAAAACCCTGCAGAAGACGATTTCCTGAAGAGAATAGAGAGCAGCAATTATATATCAGCGTATATGGTGGATGATGTTCAGACAGAAAGTTATGCAGAGGCAGAAGTTCTCATGACTGTGTGCGCAGGCGCACAAACGATAACATTCAAAGTAAAAAAGGAGGGGGACATCTCAAAGATTGAGCTGCACTTGCACTCAAGAAATGAACCTGCAAACTGCACATCCGTGTGTAAAGAAGTGGCACACTGCACTCTGACAAACAAGTTTGAAATGAGAAAAAGAAATCAAAAATATGCAAACTTCTCGTGTGCGCAGTGCGGGACAACTACCACCCCGCTGTGGAGAAAGAGAGACAGCGCCATTGTGTGCAACGCGTGCGGGCTGTACTCTCGCACACACGGGGGCATGGGCCGGCCGAAAAAACTTTTTAAGTTCAAAAGCGGAAAAGATAAAACTGATCCACCAATGGCAGATTCAAATTAAAATAAATGGAATCCATTTTTGAAATTTTCACTTTCATGGGCGAGAAAGAGATAAGAAAGATTCCAGACCAAAACCAGCTGAGAAGGAAGATAGAGATGCGGTACGAATCACCGGGAAAACCAAAGCCCGAGGTGCAGATGCAGCCCATTGACAAAGGGATAGAAATAAAGAAAGTTCTCATAAAGCACTACATGAGCACAATGCACACAAGGCGCGTGCATATAGACGAGTCGAACAGAGTGTGCGGCTTCTGCAACACCCACGAGACAAGTCTGTGGCGCCGCATTGGCGACATAATAGTCTGCAATGCCTGTGGGCTCTACTACAGAATACACGGAAAGATAAGGAGCAAAACCATTTCTCGGGGAAGAAAAACAAAGGCATCAGCAGAGCAAGAGAAAGACGAGGAGTCTGAAGACGAGTGAGACGGTAAAACAGATTGCGGTTTATTGGGAGATCTTTGTTCTCTATTTCTAATCAGTGCAGACGGCATTATTATCTTATTTTCCTGTTTTTCTTATTCAGATGCTCCTGCTGTTTTTCTTGAAATACTCTCTGGCTGCTCATTTTAAGCGGCAACCTCACAGCTCGGTTTTGGTTATTTTTGGAAAGAGAAGGAGTAAATAATTCTCGAAACTTAAAATTTTTTAAATGGAAAACTCACATTCTGCGGGTGACTCTGCTTTAGAACAGGCGGTTATAAGTAAAAACAAGGAATTTCTATACGCGTTTCTCGGTCTGCAGGAAGACACAAAAGAGAAGATGGTGCAAGGCGTGTCAGAGAAAATGGTGATTCCGCTATTGGAGGTGTTTACTGAGCTGTTTGAGAAAAAAGAAATGCGATATGAAGTGGTTTTGGCGATTCGGTCAATACTGTCTTGGAGAAGAAACGAGTTCAAATCTGTAAGTATCAACGTGGTGGAAAACATGGACGAAAGCATCGAGCCTGCAAAACAGCAGAACGACAACCGAGACGCGCTGAAGAAGATACTCATGGCAATCAACAAGGAGAAGGTGGATCTGAACAAAATATACGAGCTAAAAGGAAAGCTATCTTTTGTTCGCGACTCGGTTGAAGAGAGAAGAGGGGAAAAGGAGAACGTTCCCGTCTGTAGAGAGCAATAGACAAAAATAAAATAGACCTATTATAAGAGGCCTTTGTTTAGCTAATTAATTAATTGATGACTTCCCTGTGTTTATGCCATTTTCTGCGCTTGTGAGGTGTGCTGTGCTGCTAATTGTCCTCTGCATACGAGGAGGAGCGTGCGGTGGGAGTAAAAAGGATCCAGAAGAGCTTAGGAGGCTGTTTGGCAAGTTTACCGATAAGCTCATACACACGAAGAATTTTGAAGGCAGATTTGATCACACATCAATCCATGAGATACCAGAGAACATAACTGTAGGCGCACTCATGGTGTGCTCAATGATCATTGGGTACTGCATAGGCATATACATAGAGAAGATACAGTACTATGCTGTGTACATAAAGAGAACGTTCACTAAAGAGCTTATACAGCTGTTTAAGGCTTCTTCTCGGCTAGAGCTAAAACACAGCGCAGCCGTTACAATTCCCAGGTGATGGTGCAAAAGAAGGAAAAATAAAGATAAATGGAAAATGTAAATAGAATGTAAACAAGGACCACAGCAAGATACAAGAGATAAGTGATGCTAGCTGCATCTGAATAGTAAATAATCAATAAAACCAGTATTAACATCACTATTATTTCATCACACAGTAAACGTGTACAACCAGCGACTAAAGAACATTGCTGCTAGTGAAGTACACACGTCCTCGATCCATATCTGATTCTGAGGTTTATTAGAGCCTAAGTACATCTGGTAATAATAGATCAGTAATATAGGCTGAAGTGCAGAGACTCTGTATATTTGTTCTCTATTTCTCTAAATACAGTAATATAATCCGAGAATATTCTAGCAGAATAATAAATAATACGTGTACATTTTAAATTTTTGCATTGTTCAATTAAATTTAAGTATTTATATTACTAGTCATTGCTAATAGAAAAGAAGCTGGACAAAGGAGAGACAGCATCTCAAATGGGAAGTATGTACAAGCTAAAGCATTCTTTATTTTTAAAATATCTCATAGATTATTTCTTCTCGCCCAGGACCAGATTCTCGAGTATCATGAGCTGCGAGCTCCATGTTTGCTTTGATGCAGACTTTATTGTGTTTGCTCTCATTTGTTTGTACTCCTTCGTCTGTGCCACAGCGTATGCCTTTTTCAGAAGCGTTGCCAGATGGGCTTCGCTAGGCTCGTACCATTTTGGATAGTCTGGAAGACTCAGCCCAAACATGGAGATCTTTCCATTGTTACTTGTCATGACTGGAGGACAGTTGAACTTGGCTTTCTTGCACTTGATGAAGAAAGAGTTTTTCGTGTCGCAGAACTCCGTTGCAGGCCTTGCTTTTGTCACAATGGGAATGGCTCCCATGGCGTTTCCTTCGAGGATGTTGAGTCCGAAGCCTTCTCCCTTGAATGGCGCAATATTATAATGGGCAAGCGAGAGAAGAGCTCTTATCTTTTTGTCGGAGAGATAGCTCTGTGTGTACACTATCTTTGGACCGTTTTCCATCTTGTTTTTGTGCAGGATTTCTTTGATGTCATCAAACACATTTCCATCGCCGTATGCTGCGTGTATGCGGAGCACCACTTTTTCATTTCCTTTGAACGCGTTTATGTACGCTTTGATTCCCGTGTCAAGACCCTTTCTCTTAAGAGCACCTCCTATCATCACAAACCTTATGTAGTTTGACGGGCAGTCGAACAGCTTTGCAATAGAAATGTTCTTCTGTTTTTCCTCGAGACTGCGCATGGTGTGGAGAGACGTGTAGGCTACACCGTGGGGCACCACGTGGATTCTTTCTCTTTGAATGCCGCTCTCCATGTGTATGTTCTTCGCAAAGATGGACGGCACAATGACATCAATCACAGGAGACTCTTTTATAGGATCTATCCACGCGCTGGGAATAAGACTGAACTCCCACGGGAAGTGCAGGAATATCTTGTTGTATCCAGGCCTTACTTTGCTGAGATCCACAGGGAATCTGTTCCTCACCTCCACTCCTGGGGTAGAGAATTTCCCGGGGACATTGATCGCATTGTGCGAGTTAGTTTGGTCGCTTTCCAGGAGGTATGTCTGCACGATAAGACCGGTTATGTCGCTTGGGTTCCTCAGAGCGTACATATCAAAAGCAGTGGATCTAAGGATGAGTTTCTGGTTTGTGGCTAGCTCCAACAAGAACTCTTTTGAGACCACTCCAAACCCAGACGATGCAAACCACCCCGTCACAAGGACTCTCTTCAGTGGCGATGCTTTCAGATGGGGATCAAACATCTCGTTGGTAAATCTTCTGGGCATATTGTACAGGTATACGGTGACATCGCCTTTTTTGTGCCTTAGCAGAGGGTGGTTTACGTTGAACTTGTTGTAGCTCTCTTTGAGCTGCCATCTCTTTTTGTTGAATCCTCTGATCAGTCCTGCATTTTTCAGCGAGTATTTTTTTGCAGTTACTGTCACAGACATATTGCGCGGGTTGATGGAGACCTTTACTCCACCAGAAGACACAACTAGATTTCTGTTGTGCGCACTGAATATATCGGTTTCTGTGATGCTCAGATTTACGTCGTTCTTTGACACTTCAGCAAATGCTTCGTACATCCTCCTTTCATAGGGGCCTTTTTTGCAGAGAATATTTTTGACAATGAAGAAGGGCTCTTCCTTGACAGCTCTGACGTATATTTTTTCAAATGCGTTGTTTTTTACCTCTACGTTTATGTGGATGTTGGCATTTGCGTACAGAACGTACAGCCCATTGGGCACAGTCGCATTTTTAATCGTTGCTGAAGTCGTGTTCTTTATCATCTTTTTCACTGGCTTTATGATGACTATTTTGTCTTCAGGCACACCGCACAGGCTTGTAAGCATCTGTTTGTCAGCAAGAGAAGGAATGAGGATTTTGTTGGAGAGCATGCAGACTGCTCTCATTTCAACTATGTTCTTTATCCTGCTGTTTACAGACTTCTCAGATGAGTTAGTGGTGGGTATGTTTTCCAGTATGTTTTTTAGGTCTGTGATGTACGTGAGGACAATATCAGCCTTTTTTACGTCTCTGAGTTTCTCAATTACTTCATTGACGGGGCCCTCTTCGCCTGACACGCGCAGTGCCACTATGTCTTTCCCAATTTCCTTGGGCTTGGAGGGGTGCAGGATTTTATCGATTCCCAGCAGAACATCGCTGTTTAATTTATTCTCAATGTCCACCTCAAAAAGATTTTTGCCACTGGACGCGCTTTTGCTGTTTTTGCTCTGGCGTCTTTTTTTCTGGCCCATGACTGCGCCCGTAAGCACAAGAAAAGCCCAAAGCGCCACCACTGTGCACTGTCTGATACTTTTCATTAATTAAAGGAATAAACACGGGATATTAATATCACTAATATTAATATTAATCATCTTCTGGGAAAATAAATTAAAAGAATCAAATGAAGGTCTAGGCGGTGCTGCGAAAAATGAAATGTGCAAGTTTGCACAGAAACTGCTTCAGAGCGCAAACACGCATAGACAGAGAGTAGATGGCAGACCCCTTCGTATCTAATCTAGCTTAACTTTTAAATTGATCATTGAATCTCTTCTAAGCACACATAAATTCTATCTCAATATGGGAAATGAAGCATATTCGGTCTAATTCACTGGAGTTTAGCTTATTTTTCTGAATATAAGAGTGCACCACTAGGCTGTAATGCTCTGAGAATGTTTTACTGAGCTAGAGAAGGTGTGATAGAGAAAAGATGTACCTGATTTCAAAAGTAGAGTTTTGATTTATTTTTAAATATTATCTGAGATAGCTCTGCATAGAAAATACCTCACCGTTCACACCTTTTTATTCGCTGCTTGAATCACTTTCCAGCCTCTGTTCTTCTACATATGCTTCTCTCACAATATCGCTAAGCTTGCTAAGGGTCTGCTGGTCCAATGTGTCTAGATTTATCTCCAGCTCATCTAGCTCCGTTGTCACTGCGTTTGGAATGTTCTGCTGAATGTACGCCACCACGTCTTTTAGCTTGTGTGCTGCAAGGGAGTCCACCCGTCTCTTCAGCTTCAGCTTCTCCTCGTACCCAAAGTCTGCTGGGCCAGATCCTGTCTTTTTCTCCAGCTTTCTAAGCTCTGCCTCGTACTGCGCTATGAGCCCCTTCAGGACAGATATTCTCGTAGAGGTGTCTTCCACAGGCTTCTTTTTCTTCTGATCAAGTATTTGCCTAAATTGCGTATTTAGCTTTGTTGCGCACAGATAAACCTCTGTGCCCTCTGCATTGAACGTGTGGCAGTTGTTCACGAGGAGCTCAAAGTCGGAGAGGAACTCTTCCATTGTTGCATACTGGTGGCTGAGGAGCTTGGAGCGCATCGTAGACAGGTCCATGGGGCTCGTGATGAGCGTGTAGTAGTTCGGAACAAGAGCCTCGTCAACTGGCTCCAAAAAGGGCCAGTTTATCTTCCTGTACTTGGCCTTCACGATCTCGTTGAGTGTTTCCAGACACTTTGCGTGCTCTTCTTCTGTCAGTGAGGACTTCACTTTTCCTTTCTTCTTTTCGCTTTCGCCCTCTGTCTTTCTTTTCTTGTCGAGAGTGTTCTTCTGCTGGAGCTGCTTGAAGTACTTCTCGAGGGCCTGCCCCATCTTGTACACTGCAGTGTCTGGCTGGTTGTACACGTAACAGTTGGAGAGCATCAGCTCAATGTCCTTTTTCACATCCTGCGATGTCTTGTACAAACTATTTTCCAGCTTTTTTGAGACTGTGGAGAGATCCATCGGATTCTTTATTTTATCGTGGTAGTCCGGGATGTTTAGGATCTGCGGATCGACCGGATACAGGAAAGGCCCAGCATGTGCGCTCTTCTTCAGCTTCAATAAAAGCTCTTTCCAGGCAGAAATCTCTTCGGGTCCGAACTGTTTTGCAGAAGTTTCTGTTTTTGGAGGCAGCTCTTCCATTTACAAATTTTCAATATTTTGCTAATTAAAAATGCACGAAGAACCAAGCTACTCAACCACGACCTTTTCCAGCAAGGGAATTCTCTCCCAGTGCGAGAGAGCCCTTACCGCAGCGAAGAATGGAGCCCTTTCCCTGGGCATCCGGTCAACCAACGGCGTAGTTCTAGCATCTCTCAAGAAGACGCCCTCAATACTTGTCGATAAGGAGCAGGTGCAGAAGGTCTTTAAAGTGTGCGACACGATCATAGCCACCTTTTCCGGCTTAAGCGGAGACTTTCGCACTGCCCTGGAAGTTGCCAGAGAAATAGCGGATGACTACTTCAAAGTGTACGGCACTTATCCGTACGTAGACACCTTCATGAAAGAGTTCTCCAAAGTCATTCAAGAAAAAACACAGAAGGGAGGGCTCAGGCCAATAGGCTGCATCTGTCTCTTTGCAGGGCATGCTCTGATCAAGAAAGATATCCACCCAGACGAAGAGGGAAGGCCTGTGATTGTAGAAACAGAGAACTATCTTCTGCAGCCGCTTCTCTATCAGATAGACCCCTCAGGCTCGATCAAGAACAGCTTTTCGTTTGGGGTTGGGAAGTTCTACAAGGAGTGCTCGCAGTTCCTGCTGAAGAGATGCACAGCTGAAATAGAAATACACGATGCTGTGATGACAGCAGCACTTGCTCTGAAGGAGTTTACAGAGACTGCCATATCTGAGGAGGACATGAGCATATCCATTATAACAGCAGACAGCATTTCCAGCTACGGAAAAGACGAGATAAAGGAAGTGCTCAGAAGCATCTAGTGAATAAATTAGTGATGGTGATCGATCTTTCTATTTATGTGTGTTTTTGAGCAATAAGTGAATGCATAGGGTAGAGGAGGCAGATGGCCTTAGTTTAGAGTATGAGCAGAGTTTAAGACGAAAAAATGCTAGATGCTTTACCAATACGATTATAACGATAGAAGTATTCTTAATTATTTCTTTGTTTTTTTACATTATCTACCAGATAGTGCATTTAGTCTTGACAGCATGAAATAAATAGCAATGATCTTTCAGCTCTATCTTCTTCTGTGCACGCTCTATCTCAAGCTAGCTCTCATAGTGATAGTTTGTACAGTGTGCATAGAATGCTACTAGTTTCTACTGGTGTAGTAGATTACTGTCCAAACTGTACTGCAGAAGAGCTATTAAAACTGGCAGCAGAGTTATGCAATGGCCTACAATGAATAACACATTACAACTTCATTATAGGTTCATGCGATAGTTCTGTATGATACCTAAGCAGAGGAGTACAGAATCAGTCATTTATGGAGTATGGGTTAATTCTGTTCAGGTGCTTCTTTAGACAGTTGGCATTGGTATTTTAATTTTCTCAAAATACAATATTTATAATACATTATTATTCTATAAGAACAGAAGAGTATAAAACTGCATGCCCATAGCAGACATTAAAAAGATAGAGAAGGAGGTAGGGACAAAGCTGGTGGCTCTCCTGAAAAACAAAGAGGTACTAGGAAAGATAAAGGACATCCTAGAGGACTGCAACGAAGAGAATCAGTGTAGCAACCACATTTTGACGATTAAGATATATGAGTGCTTGGAGCTGCTCTTTTTTAAGTGCGGTCTGCTCGGCAAGTTAAAACTAGACCAAATAGCGAACACTCCAAAAATAAAAAAGAAACTAAAGTGGATGATGGGAGATGTGTGCGCATTTCCTCTGCACTCTTTGGCAGTGGACATAAGAACGTACATTGACTGCCATTATCTGCCAATTTATGAAAGCCACAGCTTCATTGAAGGAGCAATCAGAACAATTCCTGCGTACATCATGAACTATGCAAAGACTGCATGGATGCTCAGTGCAGCAGAGAGCGCAGACTCTGATGACATGCGCACGAAAGTAGTGAATATGATTAAAATGGGCCTTGCGTTTAGAAAGCTAGAGGAGTACGATGGGTACAACATAAAAAGAAGGATTGCCAAGTTAAAAGAGAGCGCAAAAAGACGCACAGTGCACACAGCATACAGCATCCTTGTGCTCGACAACTCTCCGCTCTACAGAATATACGCTGAAATAAAAGACAAAGACGTGTATCCGTACATGGACAAGGTGCTGAGAAAAGCAGAGGCACTGATCATAGACAAAGGCGATGTGGACTCGGATGAGGCACTCAGAGCAATAAAAAAGATCAACTGGCTTAGCATAATATGGCCGTTCATCGAGTCAGTTGATCTTCTGGATAACGATAAAAAGCTCCATGGCTCAGAGGTCCTGAACTACATCAACTCGATAAAGAAAGTAAGAGCGTGCGATGAAGAGATGCACTTAGAGGCAATTCGAAGGCACACACAGGACTGTCTCCACGGGTACGTTAGTAGAAGATCAATGGACTTTTCAAACAACTGCATCTTTGATGAGATGTACAACCACTACGACGTATGCCACAAAGTAAAACTCATGGCAGAGGAGAGAAGAGACCAAACAAACGAAATGTGCAGGAAGTACGTGGTAGACTCAAAAAAAACATACATTCTCGGAAGAGTAGAACGGGCCGAAAAGATGCGCCGTGCTCTGATCATTGCATCGGTATTTTTGGCAGTGCTGTTGGGCATATCAGCGATAGTGGGGATTCTCATAGTGACAAAAGTCATTCCGATCAAAGAAGGGAGTGTTTCATACTTTGCACTGTAGAAGAGAATTTTCTACAGAAATGCAATGCTTTGGTATTCTGTCTCTGTTAGCCCGAGAATAAATATAAATAATAAACAATGAGCACCTTGAGAATAATAGCTTACTTATTGCTCCGCAGCAGACTCTTAAGACTCACAAAAATAAATATAATTTGAAAGTACTTGCATTCTTCTGAAATAAAAGTGTGTGGGATAATTTGCTCTTTAGCAGTGGAGTATACAATGATCTGTGCAACAGTAGATGTGAACAGTATGCTCTCTTTAGATTAGTAAGATAGAAGATAGTTAATATAACCTGAATTTATTTCTGCATTTCCTTTACAACAACCAAAAACATCACAAATGCTAAAGTACTTTAGTTGCCAGACAGACGGCTGTCCCCGCACGCTGGCTGTCTTTCTTTTCTGTACGCCACTTTAAGACTTTCCACCAAATCAGCAGCACTTGGCCGCTTTGCTGGGTTCTCGTCTATCATCTGCTTTATAAGGTTGTACATATGCAAGGATATCCCGGACTTTTGGACAATAGCCTTCTTTTCTTTTTTTGGGATTCTGCTCCAGGAAATAGTTTTGAGAGGAGCACCTACGTCAAAGAGCAGCTCAATGAGAACTAGCCCGGTGCTGTATATGTCGCTGGCATACGAGCACTTATTCTGAAGAAGCTCTGGCGCCATGTACAATCTATCCCCGTCAAACTCAATTTCAGTTTCGTCCTGTGCTGATCTGCTGATTCCAAAATCGCCTATTTTGGCAACCATGTGCCCTGCGGTGTCCATGTGCAGGTAGATGTTCTCGGGCTTTATGTCAAGGTGTATTATCTTCGACTTGTGCACGGCTTTGATGCCTTTGATTATCTGCAGGACAAGCGACTCTTTAGTGCCCACTGTGCAAACGTTCTTCTTCATGTACTCTTTCAGAGTTCCTAGGTTGCAGAAGGCCATTTCCATGTACAGCACGGCTCGCTCCTCCCATGCTCGAATTATCTTTACAATGTATTTCTGGTTTCTCAGCCTGTACAGAAACTTAGCCTCTTTTACTTCTTTTGACCTCTCTTTTTTTGTTGCCCATTTTCTTTTTGAAATTTTTATAACGGTCTCTGCTTTTTCGTCGTCCGTCTTTTGGAGATCTGTTTTGGCGCAGTGCGGGCAGAAGTCGTCCTGCCCCATCATGCCAACAGTTCCCTTTTCCTCCACGAGGTGCACGTCTGACTCGTTGCTTATGTACAGAGTGCTTTTGATTGTAAAATGAGATAAGAAGAAGCCCTTTACTGGGCAGACTTTCTTTGCTTTTATTACCCGGGTGGCCTCGAGGGTTTCTGCGCTGAACGGCTTTTCTTTTCTGCCTATTCTTTTCTTCCTAAACCACGCGCCCTCCTCTTCCATGTCCTGCACGTACTGCGCCTGCGAAAACACCACACATTCATTATCAAGATCCTTTTCTTTTATTTCATTTCTTTTTATATTTAACTTAAACGGCGTTTCTATGTTAGAGATATGCTTGATCGGGTTCTTTTTTTCTGGAGTCTTCGGGGTGACAAGAGAATTCTCACACTCCTCGTTGTTTGAGTCCTTATCAGAAGCATCTTTTGCAGCATGCCGCTTTTCCTCAGTTTCACCGCCCATATTATAATAAGAAAGTTTCCTTCAAAAATTTAATTTTGTATAAGAAAGACATGCGACGCCATCTTTTAAAATTAAAAATAAATTCACCAATTGAGTATTTAAAACATCATTGTAAACAAAAATTAGAAGGCAGCAGAAGAGGCTAGCTGCGGGGCGGGCTGTAGGGAATCTTTCCTATCTCGTATACATCTGGGTGCTCAGACGGCTCATTTCTATTTAACCCATTTCTGTTGCCATTTCCTCCGTTTTCCATGCCGTTATTCATCATATTCCCAGCAGTGCTGTTCATCATGCCGTTCTGAGCGATGCTATTGCTGCTATTAATTGCGCCAGAGTTCATCATCATTCCACTATTAGCTAGATTGCTCCCATTCATCATTCCATTATTCATCATATTGCCTGCACTATTGTTCATTGCCCCAGCATTAGCGATATTGTACTGTGCTGCTGGATGGCGTGGGTATATTTGCATTGGATTGTAGTTCTGTGCTATTTGCGAAAGCACAGCCTCTATTGGCACGGGGTTTATGATGTACTCAAAGTTCTCGTTTTTTCTTATGTCCACGGTTCTTCCGTCCACTCCCTCCAGAACATTCGCAGTTTCCTCCAGCTTATTTATCTCCTGCACCACAGCATTGTACGATGCGATCACAGACTGGTTCCATGCGGTGAAGAACGCCTCCAGTGCAGGCATCCCTGCTCTGTATGCGTTGTAGTAGAACAGGCGAACTTCTTCCATCGAGTATCTGGTCTCTGAAGATGGGTCTTTGCTGAAATTGGAGCCAAGTATCCACCTGGGGGGATCCAGCAGCTCTGATCTACTGATATGTTTGTTTCTGCACGATTTGCCAAATCTGCATCTTCCTTGGCTGTAGTAGATACACTCCATACTCTTCTGTAAAAGAAATATTATATACTGGGCGCGCGCACATACCATGTGCCAGAAACCCGCACACACAGTAAGCGAGCTTAGCTCAGTTGGGAGAGCGTTAGACTGAAGATCTAAAGGTCCCTGGTTCGAGCCCGGGAGTTCGCATTTTTTCTTATTTTGCACTGCCCGTCTGGCTTTATGTTTTAGCTGCATCATCCAGCAGCAGTGGTGCTGTGCTCTGCAGTGCAGCCCTGACAAGATGCACTGGCTGCTTAACAGGCTGAGCATATTTCTCAGCTCAAGCACCATTTACACGGCAAAGTGAAAAAGCAGCAGAATTTTCTTTCTGAGAGCATTCTGTGTGGTTGCCAGCCGAGAGATGGCTGTGTAGTGTGGCAGAGTGCTCATAGATTCTTTGCTATTGGCTTGCGTTAAGCTGCTCAGTGGACAAAGATGAAAAACAAAGCAGACTGCACAAATAGGCAGCTGGTAAATAGCGGTGAAGTAAGTGCTTTTATTTATAGAACCATTGCAGCATTCTTAATGTACTCCATAATGGGTCCTTTCTTCTTCAGCTCCATAGCTCCTATGCCCATGGGAAGCAGCTTGCCCTCCTCCTTTAGCTTGTTCAGTTCGTCTCTATCATATGGCGTAAATCCGTGCTTCTTTGACACCTCGATCAGCTGCTTTCCTGCTATTTTGTGCATTGCTCTTCTCAGGCCCTCCTTGATTTTGCTTTCGGTGCCCTCTTTGCTTCTGACGCTGATCAGCACCTGTCCGATCTGCACTCTGGCGGTTCTTCCGTTTGGCTTACCGAAGGATCCTCTCATTCCTGTCTGCAGTCTGTCGGCTCCTGCACAACTCAACATTTTGTTGATTCTGACCACGTGGTGCGTGTGCACTTTGATTCTAAAGTGGAATGCATCCTTGTCTAGATGCGTTGTGAGGTACTTGTTCAGCGCAATACGAGATGCCTCCAGTGCTTCTGCGGACACTTGCTCTTTCTCCAGAGAGATAAGATTGGTGCACACTGGCAGCTCCATTACAGTGGCCTTTCTCTTTCCAGTATCATATTTAGACACCTTCGAGTCGGGCACTCCTCTGCAGAATCTTGACTTGGGGTATGGCTTATTTTTTATGTATCTATAGCATCTTCCTGGTCTTCGTCCCATTACAAGGGGAGTAAAAATTATAAAATAAAATATTGAAAAAACAAAATGTGGATGCTATGGACAAATATAGCAGAAATAGAGGCAGTGCGGGAGTAAGAGGCTATTGCTAATTATTTACTTTATTTATCAGAATCAGCTATCCAGATGAGTATCTGCTGCCTGCTAGTCATCTGCCTGGTTTTTATCATCACTGTTTTTTCTGCTTAGCTTTGGCTCTGCTGAGACGAGCTTGATCACGGGCCGCTGTCTTACGTCTGTAGCTAGCGTTATTTTGTCTCCTAGAGACTCTATGTACGACAGATTCCTTTTCTTCTGCCGAACTATTTGCTTCTCTATTTTTGTGATGTCTTGCTCGTCTTCCTCCCAGAGGTAGTCTTCCGTAAGCACGGAGAGGTTCCATATGAACTCTGCAGACGCGTTCTTCGTGAGCTTTTTCTTTCCGTAGATGTCTCTGAGCGTGGTGCCGTCTAGCTCTTTGATGGCTTTATTTGCCTCGCTCTGGGTGGCATACTCTACGAGCGCGTATGTTGCTGATCTGTTGGGCATTGTTATTTTTTTGATCTGTCCAAATCGAGAAAAGAACACCTCCACTATTCTCCTTGTGAGTGCTCTGTTTGCGTTGTGTATTTTTACTACTCCGCGCATGTAAAATTTTATTCGAATATTTCTCTAATTAAACGGCTAGTTTTACTTTTTATCTGCTCTGACTAAGCACTGCTGACATCTGATTTATTGTGCTGCGTATTTACAATGGAGTTCTGCTCTAGATCAAGTCGTCATCTATCTCCACATCAACATCCTCAGGGTTGGAGTATATCATGTTTATAATGGACTCCTCGTCTGAGTCTTCCTCTTCCTC
Organism: Nematocida minor; assembly: GCF_024244105.1. Taxonomy (NCBI): domain Eukaryota; kingdom Fungi; phylum Microsporidia; genus Nematocida; species Nematocida minor. Next base: position 60,362 of record NW_026250398.1, on the reverse strand, counting down.
TGAAAAGAATGCATTTGGCTCCATGTCTGCTGAGTTCAGCTGGAAAACGTGTATCAGATACTTTAGGATGTTTTCTGTTGTGTTCTTTTCTGCAGTGTGCGATATTCTGCGCTTGTATTCTGACAGCTGCTTCATTGCACTCTCTATCTTGTGCATGGCATACGACACAAGAATGTTCAGCGCTGATGCCTCCGTGCTTGTAAACCCTGTTGATATCAGCTCCAGTGTAACTATTTTCTTCAGAAGGAGCATAATCTCGCATCTTCCCATGTAAATGTCATTTACAGCCTTGTTATCTGCTGTGTAGAAATTCTTGTTGTAGAACAGCTTCTTATCCTGCGCCATTCTCTCTCCCAGCTTGTACGCCTTGCTATTTTTGTTGTATGCGGTGTATCCAGAGAGAAGCAAATCATCTATTGTGTAGTAAGAGGGCGGTGATGCTCTTGGCTCTGGCACATAAACAGGGAAACTGTTGTAGAAGTGTGTGTACTCTGGTATGTACAGGGAGCTCTTTCTTTTTGTGTTTGTAGTAGCTGTATCACACAGCTCATTCATTCCATCTATTTCGCTATTTATTGTACCCAGACTATAAATGTTCTGGTTTTGCCTGATGGCCTCTGTTTCCTGTTTCCAGAACTCCCCCATTGATGCGCCTGTTCGCTTGCACGTGAACTCAGCAGGGTTCTGCAGAATAGCTGCGCGGGTAGCTACCATCTCTTTTCTCTGTTTTTCAGACTGTATAAAGTGGTCCACTTCTTCCTGCGGCTCCTGTATTTCTATTTCTCTCTCTGAAAAGAGGTCTTGCAGGAGAACAAGCGACTTTTCTTTCATTTTTTGTGCGTACATCGCATATATGTTCCCGTGCGTGCTGTTGAACTTAAAACAGTTTTCCCAAATTAGGTCGAGATCCTTCAAAAAATCATTCACATCGGAGTACTCCTGGAGAAAAAGCTTTTTTCCTATTTTCCCTAAATCTATCGGGTTTTTTATGAGGTTGTAGTACTCGGGGGCTTCTCTCTTGCTGACTTTGCTGAGAAAGGGCACAGAGAACGGCGTGTATGCTTTCAGCTTCGAAAGAATCTTTTCCATTTTCAAGTAGATTCTTTCCTGCTTGTCGGACAAGTCCTTCCATTTGCTCTTCGTGTTCATTCTGCTAATTATCTTCTGCAGCTCTGTCTTTTCGCTCGGGCACAGGGTCAGCGTGTTGATCAGATAGTGCGCGCCAGAGGTCTTCTCTTCTTCTTTCTTTTCCTCCTTCTTGTACGTATACCCGTCGTACTCTACTGTAAAGTATCGCAACATAAAAGAAAAATATACGCATTCGACTTTATTAATTTTGAGCGGATTTTGGCAGCAAATCGTACTCTGTTTTGATTTCTATTCTGTACTTTGAAAAAGCATCTTCTGGCGAGAATCTGGCGGGGTGTGCCGTCTGCACGTCTGTCTGCACTTCTCCGTCGTACAAACAGTATTTTTTAACTCCATCTACCATTCTGTATCCAATGCAGCCCATATTAAATAAAAATTGCGAACAGAAAAAATTTAAAGAACTTCTCCAATCTGCTCCAAACTATCTCTAGGATCAAACAAACAGAAAAAAGAGGCTAGGGCCACGAGTGGCTAGAAGGTGCATAAATCAATAGAAAATACCCTTGATATTGTGCCATGAGTGAGCACTGTACAAAAGCTGTAAAGATTTTAAGCGGAGGAACATGCACACTTTAATGACCAATATTTTATTTAATCGTTTGAGCACGCGTTAGCACTTTAGTTTGCAGGAGAATCTAATAAATTGCTGCTTTTAGCGCTTACCAATCGAACGTCCTTGAGCCCCAGCATGTTCTGGAGGTGCATCTGGCTGTCAACAGATACTCCTGATTTTTTGGAGTTATTTTTCTTTTTGGACCCCTTTGCTGGCTTCTTCTTCTGTGCAGCCTCGGTTTCCTCTGTTTTATCAGCTTCTTCAGTGTTGTTTGCTTTGGATTTTAGAAAAGATATATTAACACTCTTGCCGGCTGTTTTGTTGCTTGGCCCCTTTGCCACAGCTGAGTTCTCTGCGCTGTTTGCATCGGTGGCTGAGTTACTAGTATCTGCAGGGTCGGAAGCAGTTGCTTTGTTGCTCACAGACAAAAGTGTTGATTTGCCTGCACTGGAGCTGGAGCTAGAAGATCCGCCGAACAGCAAATGGAAGATAAATATGTTAAACATAATCCCAAAAGAGATGATTAAGATCAGCAGAATAATGAACAAGACCTTCTTTGTCTGAGACAGTGCTGAGAACCTCTCTTTGATTCCGCTGCTGCCTGTTGGCTGTGCAGTGCTAGTTCCTGAATCTATGGTTGTGTCTGCCATGCTTACCATACCTCCCGCATGCCCAATATATATTTGTATGTGAGACAGGTGTCTCACTGTGAAACGGCAGAACTTTTAAGCGCTAGCTATTTTGAATTTTGTTTTAGTCTGTGCAAATAGTTTTTTGCAAACAGTTTCATAAAATGATACCATCCATCTCCAAATTACTGCTTGAAGGAAAAGGATCGGTGGCCTCTGCTCTGGAGGCCCGTCTTGAGGCGCTCGCAGTCTATCCGAATAGCTCTGAAAAAACGCTGCTAGAGAAACAAACAGAAGAGATCAGAAAAGAGCGCACTTTCATCAACAATCAGACAGTGCTGTCTGCTCTGCAGGCTCTGGTAGATAATGAGGCTGATGCGGAAGAGTTTCAGAAGAAAGCAAAAGAGATACTAGAGACAGAATACCAGCGAAGTGTAAACTCAGAAGAGTTCTTTAGATTTGTGATAAAGTTTGGACTTTCAAATTAGAAGAGAAGGTGCACACACTAGACACACGTGTATATATAGTATATATGGTATGTCTCTATAAAGAAGTAAAAGCATTCATCATAAGGCTGTGCTTATAGACATGAAAAAGTATAAAAGTGTAGAGAAATAAAATAAATTCAAAAAGCACACAAGAAATGGCATGGGAGAAGTTTACAAAAAAAGAAACTAAAGACAAAGAGAGTTGGGTGAGCGCAAAAGTCTCTTACATGGACAGTGTGAGCGTAGACTCTAGCAATGACTGGTATTTTAGAATAGAGGGAAAAAAGCATATACTTCCGATTCAGAACATCTGCAGAGCCACTCGTTCGCAAGAAGAGGAGGAGTATCTTCTGAACAACAGAGAGGTTGCAATCATTTTGAAGCCCACGGGAAAGATTCGAAAGTTCTTCAGGATCCCCTCTGTGATACCAGAAACCCTGACTTACTACTCCAAGGGGCTTGTTGCAGGCATTTCAAAAACAAGAGAGGAAGTTGTTTCGTTTACAGTGGGGGGACCGTTCGCAGACTCTGAGTTCTCTATCGCAAACTACACTGTATCTGCGCGGCTGGATGACTGCGAGGACATCTATGCAGAGGACGGACTCTTATATGCACTGTATGCAGAGGGCGTCTGTGTTATGGAGCCCATTGAAATATAAGAGCAATCTACAAATTACACACAACTTATCCATCTAGCACACATTACATACGTACTTCACATCAGCTTAATTCAACTAGCTTATTTTACTTTGTTTATTTGAGAGCAACACAGAGCAATCAATCACTATACCAAATGCTTTCTAAATACTTCTCTCTATATAGACTAAGGGTTTTATTCTCATCAAAAGTAAGCACAGTAATTATTACATCTCTTCATGCTCAGCAGTATTAGCACCCGAGAAGTGAGATAGCTATTGACATTCTGACCAAAATACAACAAAATACAACAAATAAAGCATCTTTATATCTATCTTCTGTCACTGCTCTACATTAATAAAAAGTAGCTTTTTCTGAATGAAGTTACACTTATGCAGTGAAAATATTTAATAATGAGAAATTGAATTCTTGCACTATTCATTTCCCATTTTATTTGCACACATGATTAAAGGAGTGCTCATTGTAAATGCCTGCGGAGGGCTTATCTACCAAAACATCAAAGAAAGCGCGTTTGCAGGGAAGGTTGAAATAGACAAGCTCATAGCACTCGCAAGCACAATATACACAGCCATCGAAATACTCTCCGACCTCGAAGTGTGCACGCGCCAAGGGAAGTACAAGAGACTTTCCATCAGATACGAGCTGGCGTCAATAACAGCGCTGAAGACCCAAACTGGCCTGATTTTTGTCATAATACACGACCACACAGACAGCGCTGCAAGGATCAGCGCGCTATCTGATAGGATGCACAGAACGTACATTGATGATATTCTGTACAGCCCAGAGTACTATGTGGACGATAGAATACCAAAAAAAATTTTTAACGATATTCTTTAGACATGTCAGAGACAGCAGCAGAGGAAAGAACTGAGAAACAGATATTCATCAGCAGCATCAGCAATCTGCTTGCCAATCCAACAGAGAAAACAATGGGGGAGGTGAAAAAGATGACAAAGATACTTCTGAAAAAGAAGGAGAAGGGCACGCCGCGGCTTGTTGTGCTGGCGCTTGCCAAAGTGTTCTTCAACCTTCTTCCGTCGTACAACATTAGAACAGCTGACCACAAGTACAACTCGTCCTCCAAAATAACAAACTACGAGTACATTCTCATGCAGGAGTGGCAGGCCTATCTAAAGATGATCACGCGGTCAAAGACCGAAGAGTCGTTTGAGGCTGCAGCCATCCTTCTTCCGCAGGCTATTCTCTTCAACAAAAGCATGAAGCTCGTTGGAAAGGTCGTGAAAGGCACGGGGATGAAGAACAAAATAGGAAGAAAGTGCCAGCAGTCTCTCGTGCAGATATTCAAGTGCGACAAGGGAAACAGAATTGTAAAGATTTTGGAAGTTATCAACCAAATGAACATTGAAAAGCTCCCGAAGGAAACGATAAAAACCCTATTCTACATTTCAGATGAAGCTCTTACGAAGCCAGAGAACACAGAAAGACTGGCGCCTGCTGAAATGAGGAAGCTCTCAGTGGAGGAGAAGGCGATAAAGAAAGAGGCGCAGCTGCACTTTATGCCAGAGGAAATAAAGGCGTGGAAGGGAATAAACGAGCGGCTGCTGAGGATATACCTGCTCATTCTTACCACAAAGCCGATTGAAAAGCACTACTACGCGCTGAGCCAGATGCAGCGGCTTCGAATACCCGGAAACTTGAAGGAGGGAATATTCACGGTAATAACGCAGAAGGTGGCAGAGCTAAAGGAAAACCTCACACCACGGCGCGCAGCGGTGCTTGCTGTCTGCTACATGACTCTGCACATAATTTTCAAGGAAGAGCTTGACTTTACCTTCCAGATAGAAGAGATAGAGAAAATACCGCTGGAGACACTGCTCGACATGTCGGAGAAAGAGATAAAGATGTTTTATGCGTCGCTTGAGAAGATAGAAAAGCACAGGGGAACACCAGGCCTCATCAAGCTTCTCCTCGCCCGCGGGATGCACCGCATAGACCCTCTGCTGGCGGGCACGATACGGCACCTGATGCCCCGAGAAGGGCCCAGAGCCCTGGAGAAGAACAGCCCCACAGGATTCTGGGAGATCTGTTTGCTGAACTCCAAAAAGTAGAGATAGATAAGAGCAGAGAGTAAGTGAGATAATAAATATAACCTGTGAGTTTTATTAAGAAAGAACAGTACTTGAACAACTTTTATAATTATTTTTACGGACAATACACACAGACAATTGGTTAACGACGAGCCGAGGATATGGTGATTTGTGCATGGCAGTCACACCCACTCCTTTGGCTTCATTTCATCAATTATTTCTGAATATGCTGTTTCAAGAGGAGCCTGGCTCTTTTCTACTGCGGCCTCTGGGTTTCCTTCTTCTGTTGCTTCTTTGATAAGATTTTCGTGGGATATTTGCTGCATGGTCTTCTCCATCTCGTAGATCTTTAGGAAGTGGTCTGCGCTGTCGAAATACTGCTTCTGCGACGCCATCTGTCTTCTTTGGAGATACTTTATGCCAGGAAGCGGCTGTGTGTCGATTGACTCTTTGTTTTGTTTTGGCTCTTCTGACAGCGTGGGGGTTCGTGTGGCAGAGCGCGTTGTTTTTAGTATTTTGTTGCTTATCGCCTTCAGCTTTCGAATTATCATAATACTACCCCGTACTGGAAAATATAAATCATTTTCGCTGATTATTCGTGCACTCAAAAAATTTGCTGCCCCTATGCACAGAGAGTGGCTGCAAAATGCGCTTGCCCAGCTAGGAGTATCTGCGAAAGACTGCAGAGAGGAGATACTCGGGTACTTGGTTGGAATAAAAGGACGAAAAGAGTGGAAGTTCCTTGCGCAGCCCAGTGCAACCGTCGAGGACTTGTGCGAAGATCTGAAGCTGCAGACAAAATCGACCACCATAGAAGTGTCCAAGGACGTCTGCAAAAAAAGAATAATAGATGTTAAAGAAGAGGTTGACATTATAATAGAAAATAAACAGATGCTGTATCTTGAAATAGAGAGTATACAGATGCAGCCCCTTGCAAAAAAGATGGAAGAGAAAGAGACAGCGCTAGCTGTTGCTCTGCAGAGAATCGGGACAAAGAAGAGGACATGCCAGCTGTGCAAGACAGGCATTGCAGCGTACAAAAGAAAGAAAGATATTCTGATATGCACGAAGGAGAAGATACTGTGCACGCAGTGCTACAAGGACTTCCACTGGAACAAAAAAGGAGAGAAGAAGTACGAAGACTTCACATACGACATAAAGGAGGAGTAGCAGGCAGACTCTGCATTCTCTTCTATGCAAAGCAGGATAGTATATTCTGCATGCACTAACTGTGCTATGTTCAGCTATTGTTGTAAATATACCAGTGAATGTCTATTTAGTCTTTTCTTTGCATAAAAGCATGTATATAGGGGCAGCATAAAGAGTAACCAATACATTTTGTTTTTACTCCTAGCATACTTACTCTCTAATTAAATGCCATAGGCAAGTGTTTGCATCAAATAAATGCACAGAGCTTGCCTAGAGAAGTAGATAGCGTGTTTTTCCTACAGATCATCATATGTGCATGGTCTTTATCTTTGCTCATGCTCTAACGAGAGTTTAATAAACTATATGTATAACCCAAAAACATTTTTATTCTTGCATATTTATGCACTCCTTCATTTAATGAATAGTTGCCGCCTTTCTTCCAATTCACACCACAGCACCCAAACATAAGACAAACGAGCTTCTAATGGAACAGAGAGTGCTGCTCCATTTGCACTTGCAAAAACATGAATTATGCAGCTGTTGATATTTCTCCCATAATTTCTTGGAAGAGCATCAAATTAATTAAGCCAGGCCTTGATGCATTTGTCGCGCTGCAGTCAGAATGAAACAGTGGGTGTACCGGAAGAGAGCGGCGGTGCAGAGGAAGATGTCTATGGAATGTTCAACTTTATTGATGGTTTAAACTCAATTAGCGGCATTTGAATTAGTGCGTCTGTTTTTAACTGCTATCAGATACAGGGCGTGGATGCAGGCTGGTACGTACCCCAGGAAGCACAGCAGTATGTTTATCAGAAGATCGATTCCGCACCCGGCAACTAAAAAGACGGCAACGGGGGCTATTAGAATTGCAAGAATAATTTCTATGAGCGTGGCGCAAGACATATGATGCAGCCGCAAAAATATATCATTTATATAGATTACTAAATTTTAATTCATTCAAAATAAAACAACCTAGAACATAGTCTAAAAATGCACCAAATAAATTACAATTTCAGAAAAAATTAAAAGTGCACAGCGCCTAATGGACTGCGCTTAGCTAATAAATCTGGGTTTCAGAGATGTGTCTGTTTTAGGATAGAGCACAGGGTTTTACATCCTAGGCTATGTTTTACTTACGGCCTGCAGATCTCTCCTTTAGATAGAGACTGTTTGATGGAGTAGTGCATAGAGCTGCAGAGTATCCTTCGCTCTGTGCAGTATTTTCTAGAGCATTTCATGTGTTTAAGGACCTTGTTCTAGAACAGCTGTGAAGCCATAGCAGATATAGCCACTACGTTAGCTATCTAGTAAAGCCTGCTCTATTGATGCTGCTTGTTCAATCTGGTGCCTAGAAGCTAATGCTACACTTTTTTATTTCATCTCACAGTCTCTTACTTTACGCAGAAAAAAAGCCTTCTGAATGTTAAACAGTAGACTTTTTTACAGCTTATACTGGGCGCAGAGAGGATGCAAAATTAAAAAAGTGTACATGAAAATTCTGGCGGTAAGTAGACAGTAGACTTTAATAAGCGCTTTTGTGGAACATACTGCACACTGCCTAATAATTGAATAAACAGCAGAGCACTGGGCTAAGTTTAAAAGGCTAAAATGAACAGCCATGCAATAAATTACATTTATACTTTACGCTGGAATAGCTATGCATTTATTGGATAGGGTGGTTTTGATCGAATGCATCTTCTGAGCAGACAGGAGACGCCTAGCAGTAGCGGGCAGACAGTAAAGGGTAAAGAACAGAAAATAGGCGCATTGACAAAATCTTATCAGATGTGGTTTATTTGAATATGCAGCATGCAATTACCATGCATAAATTAATTTTTCTTTGCAGATGCATTGCGCAGGGGTGGTTCCAATGACATTTGGGCAACCAAGAGGAACTGTATGCATAGGAATACTTCTGCAGTGCAGACAGGGGCTTGTTTTCAGGCCCCTTATTTTTCAATCTCATTACTTTCAGTGCCAAGCTTCTGTTTCTTGCTCGAAACAAAGTCCTCGGTCCCTGGGATGTGCCGCACTTTAAACTTTCCCTCGGCGAAGAGCGACTCCATTCCGTATGTTGCTTCAACGGGCTTCTTTTCTTTGTCTACGTTTCTGTGCAGGAAGGGCGTCTTTTTGTCGTCTCCAGCCAAGGGCGATTCAGCAGTGCTGTAGTTCTTTACATAGTTAACCCAGTTGGCAGAGGTCGTTTGCGCCTGCGTGAGCCGAGATGCCACTATTTCATACGACTCGTCCACCTTCCGCACTATCAGCTTCACAATGCTCACGCCTCTGATGATAAGTTCTGACGCATTGGTGCGCTGCACCTCTTCTCTGTTGGACAGGCGGCCAAGCATTTCCAGCGATCCCTTGTTTTCCAGCACAGTATCCAGCATAGACTCGACACTCTGGAAGACCCCGAGTATTCCAACGAGCGATGTACCGCACACTCCGAGACTGCTAAGCACCTTCTCTTCAAAGGCGCTTGCCTCCATATCCTCCAGCACATATGCTCTCAGCGCTGAAAATATCTCGTCCTCTGTTAGGTCGTGTGTCTCTTCCTGCATGCCCAGCTCTTTGGCCACCTTGTTCACAGCGGGCTTTACTCTTTTGCCGCTCACTGCCTCTACCACTCGGTTGCAGATGGAGGATAGCCCGCGGAGAACATAGTATATCTCGGGCGTGACTAAGAACACTCCTTCGCACGTGGCCAGAGAGGAGATCAGGCCAATGGACTTTTCTTTTTCCGCTTCCGCTTCTTTCTCATCCTCTGTCTCCATTCCTGTAATGAGAATGTCAAACACTTCCTGAAAAATAGACTTAGACGGGATGGTGAAGTGCACGTCTGTGGAGGCATCAAGGTCCTTAGAGTACTGTTTGATGATCGATGTTTTTCTCTCGCTATTGCGCATTTTGTATCCTTTGACATCAAGCGACTTAATGTAGTTTCTGTCCACGGTGTTTCTCCACATCTCGGCGTTGGTTGTTCTCGACTTGATCCACTGAGTTTCGATTGATCTCAGCTGCTTCAAGACAACGGGTATTGCGCGGATGGGGTGTGCAATAATTCCCAGGATGATGTCATCGCTGGCGGGCCCGTAGACTATGGAGACAATTTCCTTGTCGAGGGCTGTGAGCTTAAGAGGGGGCAGAGGAGCCTTTGCATGCTCCTTCGAAACGTTTGCATCGTCAACAGCAATTGACTCGTACTCCATAAGGCGCAGTATGAAAGAAGAAACCCTTTCCAGCAGAACATCGCACTCGTACCTTTCGTCTTCCACCCTGTAGAGGGCTTCCTCGTGGCTGTTCTTCTTGGCAAAGATAAAAGTAGAGCTCTCACTGGAGAACGTAGGACACGCCACGTACCCTGTGTTCAGAACAGAGGCATCTTCGGGAGTCTGTCCCGTGTGGTGCGACTTTCTGTACTTCTCGGGAAGGACTCTGTACGACCCCACCTTTCTGTAGGTCTCCAGGCTGCTTTGTATGTGCGGGGGTGCATTTACTTCCCGGTGCCCAATGTAGTAGCGGAACAGACTGAAAAGAGTAGGTGCTCCGCGCAGGAAAGGCTCAATCACCAGGAGAAGGGAGTTTGTGTTAAGAAGGCCCTGGTTGAACATATTGAGTGCTTTGACAAAGTCTTTATACACGCCCTTTCTGCTGAGAATAGCGCGTATGTCGTGGAGCATGGTGAGGGAGTCAGATGGCTGCTGTCTCTGCGCTGGCCTTCCCCTCTTCTCTGGGGACGGAAGAAAGACCATAAACTCTGAGATAAGCACAGGGTCATCCTTAAGGAGCACTTTGATGCTCGAGAGTATTTCGGAGATGGGCTTTTGTTCTCTGCTGTTCTTGTACGACTGGACAATGCGGAGGAACTCAAACCAGGCAACAGGCGTGTTCTCCAGATGCTTTCTCACTTTGTTGAGGTAGTTAACCACTCGCCCCATGCTGTCAGAGTCATTCCGCATAGACTGCGCTTTTATTCCTATGCCAAGGCCCTCTAGGTCCCGCCGAGGGTCGTATGGCTGTTTACTAGCTGCACTGTACTCTGCTGGGTGCTTGTTCACTGGATACTCTTCTTTTGGCCTCTCTCTTTCCCTTTCTCTCTCCCTTTCTCTTTCTTCTGGCACATCTCTGCGTCTTTCTCTTTCTCTTTCTGCATCGTGCACTTTCACTTCGCCAGACGGGAGTATTTCGTACTTCTTTGGCAGGAACTGGTTGAATCCTTGGATCAGCTTCTGGTTTCCGTTGAACAGGGTGAGCATGATTTCTATGACTGTTTTTGCGTCTATGTGTCTGTCTTTGTACTCTTTCATTGTCTTCAGGAACTTGTTGTACACCTCTTTGTTGTTTTTGTACTCCTCTTTCACTATGTCCAGATAGCGCATGGCATCCTTTATCTGCACTTTGGCGCTTCCTCCCACCTCTGGCATGAGAATGGTTGACGGAGCGTGTCTCGGCTGCTGCGGCACAATGGGCTTTTTCTCCGGGGGTATTCGCGAGTGGTGCATTTCGCCCATGTACGGGTGCTGCCTGGAGGGCGGGTAGTATCTTGTCTGCGAGTGCGGGGACTGGCGCCCTGGAGGGTACCCCAAAGGAGCTTTTCCGTACGGGTTGTATGGCATGTATCCTGCGTTTGAGTGGACTCTGTATCTGCCGCCTGGTGGCTGCATGTGCATCTGCGAGGGCCTTTCCTGCCTCTCTCTTTCTTGTCTCTCGCGCTCTCTTTCTCTCTCGGGCGGCCTGTACCCGTAGTGCATCATGTTTTGGTGCGGGATGTTTGGCATGCTCGGCATGTGCGAGGGATCTGCAACAGGGGCTACTCTTCCGTGATTATTACTGTGCGGGGGAGAAGACGTCTGGGCTGCTGCGTTCTTCTGTGCAGCTTGTTCTGCGCCTTCTGGCGCCTTGAGGTTGAGGGGAGGCAAGACTGTGCGCATATTTTTAATTACATCTGTTTTCTTTTGATCTTCCATACAGGGGTTAAAATATAAACAAAGGAATAAAATATTTAACACATTCAATAGATCTCTATCATAAGACAATAAAGAGCTTAATAAATAAATAAATGATTTAATATACATGGGCTCTGGGAAGACAGAACAATCGAAGAATAGGGAAGGCGTGTGCACTTCCAGAGGAAATAGGAGAAGGAACAAAAAGAACAACCTACTGTAAAGTCTTGTAGTGAGCAGTGGAAAGCTGTTCAAGCTGCAGAGGAGTAGGAAGATCGACTGTTTGCATTTAGAAGAAAACTGCTGGCTGTGCTGTGCTGATTGGATGAGAAGCCTGTGCAATCGGGCAGTGCCTTTCTATTTTATTTTGCAAAAAGAGTACTAATAATTTGCACACTTGGTATTGTTATTTGCAGAAAAATACATTTAAAGGGTGCACAGTAGAAAGGAGTGCAAAGGGTCTGATTGGGCCTAGATAGCAGGAAAGAGAGTAAACTTACTGCAGTGATATTTATAAGAGAAGAAGAAGATATAAAACGTTTTATTAGGTCTTTGTCTTCTTCCTGTTTGTTTTTCATTCTCGGGGTGTGGTGTTTTTATTTATTAGCTGCTTACTGTGCATGTTTCTGTGCAAACTGTGCACATTGACAAAATAATAAGAATGTTTCCATTTAGAGCATTTTTGCAGGGTAAAGAACAGTTTTAAGTAAAAGTGTTTGTGTGGAGGAAGGAGCATGTTTTGAGGAAATTGCACAAGAACAGCAATGTGCAGTCTTCTAGATGATATAATTGATTTTTGCAGTGATCCTCTTCTGTCATTTCTCTTCTGTCAAAGTGATTACTTTTCTCAATCAGTGATTACAACTCAAGTATTGGCATTATAATTTATTCATTCAGATGTGTAGCATTTGCTCTGTTCACTCTCTTTGTTGCACGGAGCTTTTCTCAATGGACTCTTCGATCTGGTTTACGAGGTTTATGTTCTTGTTCAGAAGGATGTTTATTTTATTCGGGACTCCAACATCGAGCTGCGACACAAGCTCGTTAAACTCTGCTATCAGCGTTCCTATTTCTCCGAGGGCTGAGTAGCAAGGCTTTTGCGATGACTCTGTGGAGGATCTCTGCAGCTTCTGTTTGAGCTTGTCTATCTCTGCTTCAAAGTACTCCAGCACTGTCTCTATCTCTTTCTGTCTCTTCAGCTCGTACTCCACCTCTTTGCTTACTTTTATGTACTTGCTTCTGCTCTGCAGTATTTTCTCCTCCACTTCGTATGCCTTCTTTGACACCTTCTTAAAGCTTGACACGCTCTTGTTCAGCTCGCCTATCAGCTCTTCGAGTATGGATCCGACCTTCTTCTGCAGATAGTGGTATGGCTCTTCGAATAGTTGCATTTCCGAGTGCAAAAAAATTAATGGCTTTTATTGTTGCTGGCGGATGCAAAGGGCTTGTTGCGTGGAACAGCCTCAGTAAAAAGTGCAAAACAGTCGAGATAGACTATGACATCAGCAGGATTGCCTTTGTCGATGGGCTGGCTGTGTGCATGTCAAGCGATCTGCACATATACGATGCATCTACCATGCTACCTGCGGGGCGCATGCAGGGGCACTCCAAGAGCATCACATCGTTCTTCTTCAAGTCTTCTCTGCTCTACACTACAAGCGAAGACGGGATGGTGTTTGCATGGGACCTGAAAAGTAAACACCCGGTAAAAAGTGTCTGTGTGGGGAGCCCTGTGGCAAGCGGGGTGGTGTACAGGGATGAGATATATCTGTCAGACTACAGTGGAAGAATATACAAAAAAGACGTTTTAGCAGGAAAAGGAAGAGGAAACTGCTGTCTGTATCTGGAGAAGTACAAGGACGAGCTCATTGGCTACAATAGAATGGGGAGGATGGGGATAGTCTCTGCGAATAGCCCAAATACACTAGAAGACGCTATAACAGTAGGGGCTGGGTACGGGACCAGATGCGCAGCAGGAGAAGTGCTAGCTGCTGGATCGTCTCAGGGGATGGGATTTGTAGAAAAAGTAAACGGAGGGCTAAAAACCGTTGGATTTGTAGATACACCAGGATGGGTCTGGGACATTCAATTTTCAAGTGCAACAAAGGAAGTGTTCTATGCGTGCTCTAGTGGGGCCTTGGGGAAAGTGTCTCTGTGCAGCTTGGATGGAGCTAATCAGAGAGAAAGACCATCTGCCATTGCGTCTACTGTGGAATTCTCAGTAGATTATCCCCTTAAAGCACTGGGCGTGCAGAATGAGCAGAGAATGAGCTACTAGGCTGCACAGGAGAAGTGAGTTCTTGGGCTGTTTTTAATTTGTGTCAAGTACTTCTAGTGTTTGTTTTTCATTTAGTTTTATCTTCTGATGGAGATGGGTCATCAAAGCTGAAGTGGAAAAGAGACAGAGCTCAAGAATAGTTTGAGAATAGTCTAAGATGGCGATGAGTAGATGGTGTTTATTCTTTGCACTGCATACGTTAAGATAATCTGTTGCATTGGCATCATTATTTCCAGGCTGTTCCTCTAATCAAAGAGATAGATAAATAGAAAGAATAATAGTCTCTAACTGGATAAGATAATATTGCTGGTAGAAGAAGTGTTAGTACACAAACAAAGGGAATGTTAAAGCTGCTTTTTTACGTTGAACTCGTCTTTTAGCTGTCTGAGTAGCTTTAAGCGAGCTAGAGGAGAGAGATTCACAAATTGCTCTGAGGAGCTGAGTAGTGATGTGTTAATAAATAGATTGTTTTCCTTCTCCTCTTCTACAGTCAGAAACATTCCCGATGTTTTTATCTTCGCAGGCTCTTCTGTAATCTCTCTTCGGAAGAGCACATTGCTCTCTGAGTAGTCGTGGCCATAGTACACGAGCGTGTTAGAAGGAAGACTGGCAATACGGCGCAATGACTCTTGCATCATCTCACCGGTGCCCTCTGTGAACCTTCCACAGCCTAAGTAGAAAAGCGTGTCGCCAGCAAAGACCACGGGCTGCTGCGTGCTGCTAGATCTATCTTGCACAAAGAATGTAAAACTGTCCAGTGTGTGGCACGGTGTGTGCATGCATGTTATCTCCAAAGAGCCTACCTCTAGCACCTCCCCGTCCCTGCATATGTGTGTATTGAGCGATTTATCTGATCCTGCGTATATTTTTGCATCTGGAAAGCTTTTTAGTATTCTGCTGTTCCCAGATGAGTGGTCTTCATGGTGGTGCGTTGTTAGCGAAACTACGTGGGAAGGCGCCTTTACAGAGTCTAGGGCTGCTTTTTGGGCTTTTTCTGGCTCAATGGGGTCAACAAAAACAACTTCGCCGTTTTTACCAATTATTACGTACATTATGTTTGTTTGTCTTACACCAATGGGAATAACTATCATAAGATGCAAAAGTTTTCTCCTTTATTGCAGAGCGCATGAACCATCGAATCATTGAAATAAAGAAGCTACGAGGAGAGGTGAAGATAGTTAAGGCTGAGGCAGACCAGGTGGTGTACATAGCAGATATTATAGAGTCGCAGGTCTATATTAAAGGAAAGTGCATCAAGGTGGTGGCAATCGACATACAAAGAAGCTTCATAGGCATTAAAAAAGCCACGGCAACGGTGGAAATAGCGCGCGCCAAGAACTCGCTCTTCCTGCTGGAGAACATTCCTATGTCAATACTCGAGCAGTGTGTGGAGTGCAGGATAGGAACAGCTGCAAAGAACACAGAGTTTCGCATCAGAAGGAGCACATGTCTCTCTTTGGTCTCTCTGGAGGATGCAGAGATAGAGGACAAAACGCCGGAAGAGATAGACGAGATATGCCGGACAAAAAAGGAAGAGCAGCTGCCAGACGAGATACAGGTCTTGCTGGAGAATGGGGAGATAAAGAGCAGCATATCAAAGAACATCTAAACAGAAATAAAACATTTTACATGTGAGTTTATAGAATGTAGCTGCAGCTGTGGTATGTGCAGCTGTAGTGTACATATTTAAAATCAGTGGATTTATTAATATGCCATTATCTACTGGTGCGAAGAGTGTACGGTCTGCTGCAATCTTGCTAGTTGTTATTCTCGGATTATTCTGCTTTTACACCAATAGCTGGATGACTTTGTTTTCAGATTTTATTTGTTGGTCAGCGAACGAGCTACTTTTCCTATGTAGGAGGAGCAATTGGATCGAGTACTGTTATTTTCTTTTTGGCATGGCTTTCATCAGAGGCATCTTTATTGTCAAAGAAGAAGTCATCGCTGTCACTATCGCCATTATCTGGGCTGTACTTCTCTGGATTTAATGTGTTGCTTGTTTTTATATGGGTATAATCAGTGCTTTCTGGTTTGTTCTGCAGGTTAGTAGGTTTTTGCTCTACTACTAGGGAGGAGTTTGTTTTCTTGGAAAGAACTTCTGTGTTAATAGGCACTGTTTTTATAACGGTCTGTGCTGTAGAAGATACTTCTTGGTCAGTAGCTGTAGCACTAATAGCATTTTCATCTTCAATTTCGTGCACTATTTCACTAGTTATTTTAGTTGTGGCTTCTGCAGTGATTTCAGTTGTGGCTTCTATAGCAGCTTCAAGGATGGTTTCTGCAGTGAGTTCATCTGTAGTAGTAGGTGTGGCAGTAGGCAGAGGCTTTGAAAAAACAGGAAATTCTATTGCAGTTTCATTGTCAGGGTTGTACAGGATATTTACATATTTTTCTATAAGATGACTATAACTATTTATCTTATCTATAAACATACTGTATTTTGCTCTTGCCAGCTCTATCTGGCCATCTATTTGGGAGCTATTTCTTTCTTCTTCCGCTTTTTCTCTAAGAGTCTGGGTAGCATTGCCTATTGCATTTATCTCAGCTAAGTATTCTGTTGCGGTTCTCAAAAAGGTGTTTATTTCGCTATTTTTCGCATTGAAATCTGTCTGCATGTTTTCAATGGCTGTACACAGTCCTTTTTTACTTTTTTCTAGCTTCTCAATTGTTTTTGTGTACATGGCTATATTGTTCTCAACACTTTCTATTGCATCTGTAAAATTCTCTATCACATCAGTGTACTTCAGGTCTTTGTTCATATTCTCAATAACAGACGCATTCTTTTTGCAGTTTGATAGATCCAAAACTGCCTTGTTGTGCTGCTCCGCCGCTATGGCTGCTATTCTGTCTACTCTTTCAAATATCTTGCAGAAAAGGCCTTTGTACTCTACTGCTGCATCTTCTGCCAGCTTGCATAAAGCATGGGCTGTTTTTTTGTAGAGGCTGTTTGAAGTTTCGTTCCTGATCAAATAGTTTTCTTTCCTTGCATTGCCTGCAGCAGAGCTTGTTACCTGTATTTCCGAGTCTTTTAGCACCCTAAGCGCGTCTAGCAAAAGCATACTGTCTTTTATTGCTTTAATGTGCTCTTTTATCTGCTCTTTCTGCTCATTTAGGTGATTTTCAATCATGATAGAAATGCTGTTTTTTCCTTCTATCTCGTAGACAAGTGAAGCTGTGTTGTTTCTTATAATTTTGTTCTGTTTCTCCAGACTCTGTATTTTCTGGTCTACTTTCTTTTCCATCTCAGTTTTCTTGCTATTGTACTCGTCCACAGCCTCGCTCTTTCTCTTCAAGTCCAGCTTGTTTTTATTGATAAGCGCGCCAAGATCCTCCTCTTCTTTGTTTTTCCTTTTGATAGCATCTTCGTCGAATTTAATGTTTTTCTCTTTTATTTCTGTTTCTTTGTCCAGTGTTTTTATGCTATTCTTTATGCTGTTTAGACTGTCCCTGCACTTTTTCTCTTCTGATTCAGTTTCTGTGATGTTGGATTGGATGGCAGTCTCCTCTAGGCTGTACTCTTCGTTTTGTTTTTGAGTTGCATCCCTGATAAGCTTTAGCTGCTGGTTTTCGTCCTCTGCTCCTGTTTGGTTTATGCTTTTATTAATGTGCTCAATAATTTTCTTTTGTGCTCTTGGGTCTAGAAGAGAATTGTTTGCAGGATTTAGCACACTGTCTGAGCTACTTTCAAACTCTGCACTGAGCTGGAGTCTAGCCAGCTCTAGGCCTGTTTCTAGGTATTTTATGCTATTGTCGAATATCTCTGGTTTGCTTTCTGATATGCTCATCAGGCTTTTTACTACACCGTTATCAAACTTACTCAGCTCCAGTTCCTCCCAGGACAGTGTTCGAGGTGTGGTATTGTCTCTTGTAGAAGCTGCTGTAGGAGAGACTCTCCTGTCTTCTAGTGGTGGGGATGGACTGGAAGGTACTTCTGCAGCAGGATACCTCTTCTGTGCTGTGTTGGGGACTTCTCCTGTTTGTCTGGGAGGATTAGACACATTCTTATGAGCTGTCTTTCCATCACTGGAGTGCGTTTTTAGCTGTGCATTGGCCTGACTTTTGATGTTTTTCGCATATTTCAGCTTATCATCAATCAACAGATTGCATTTATCTGGCTGTGTCTCTATGCTAGCATTGATTAAGTTGTTGGCTTTTTTCAAGCTATCTATCACAGCATCTAGAAACATCTTTTCCTTTTTAAGTATCCTGATCTGCACATTGATGTAGCTGTTAAACAAGGGGATTTGCCTGTTTTTCCCTGAGGGAGAGTGTATCACTGTATTATACAATACTTGTCCTGCTTTTTGCAGACTGTTGTCAAACTCTGTGGTGTACATTTCTGTTAACCTTATGTATCTCCCTATGGCCTCCAGTAAATTCAAGCTGATTTTTTCACTGTGCTTATGCATGCTGTCAGGCTGTAAAGACGCATCTGGATTGAAAATGTTTTCTTTTAGCGCGTATAAAATACTCTCAAACTCATAGAGAGCACTCTTACTTGGGTTTATGATTTTTATGAGATTGTGTAGATGGGTAGACAGGCTGTCCAGATGGTCGCACGCATTGAGGATCTGCACCATAACACATTTCTCGTTCAGTAGGTATGGGGCTATATTCGAATAGTATTTGTCAAACTCTTCTTCTGAAAGGTTTTGCATTGTATGCACACCATTCTTTTGTATTGTGTTTGAAATGTCCAGTGCGCCAACCCAATCGTCCATCTGTGCTCTGATATTCCGCATCTCCTGGACTCTGTATTCATGCATAGACACAGTAAGAGCTTTCAGCCTATTGAACTGAAGACTGTCTATACTTAGATCGTTTATCCTAGTGTCTATGATTATCTCTATCTCTTGAAGCTTGGCTTTAAATGCGTTCATGTTCTGTATCCCTCCAAGAATCCTGTTCGAAATATCGCTCAGATTAACAACGTCTTTAAGCTTACTATCGTAATTGCATGCACGGTTGCCTTTAGGGATGATATGCGTAATTAGAGCAACCAGGTCCTCTGGGATGAAAGAAGAAGCTACAAAGCTATAGACCTTTTCATTTTCAAAGGGAGAAGTATCCTTTCCAGTGAACTCATTGTATGCTCTGTATGGATCTCTATTGCCTGGGGCACTTTTGACTCTAATAGAGTCAACTAGACTCTCGTACACAAGAGTATCGCTATAGTATTCATTGCTAGCACTTTCTGGAGGTACTAAGACGTCTTCTGCATTCTCTTCGCCTAAAGAGCGGATTTTTCTTTTATTATTCTCTTCCTTCGCCTGTCTCCTTTCTTCCCTACTAAGCTCATCATCTGCACTGCCTGAGCTATCACCTGGTGCCTTATCTATATTGCTACTTATGTAATTGCAGAGTTTTCGGCTCAGAATAGCTTCAAAATCCGAGCTGTACAAGGTATCATAGAAAGAAGACAGACTGGGGCTATTATGTACATCTTTAGCCACACCAATTGCCACTGCGCTGCCAGCAGTGGAGTGTGTATATGTACTACTAGAATCCTGACTGCTAATAGCTGTTTCGCTGGGTGCAGTACTCTGTGAGCAGGCTACACTGGTTATGAGATATGCTAAAATAGATAGAACAAACATAAAAATAAAAATTAATACTATTATATGCCCTCTAAATGATAAGAATATCTGATCTAAAATCAAAATTAAACATAGATTGTGCGCTTGTGCTGTTCATATTTGCAAAAATAAATTTTTATTGGTACACTTTTATATTTCTAAACGCATTAGACACTGAATAAGAATATACCCGAGAATAAACTGGAATAAATGTTCTATAAATAATTTTATTTCTGTGCTTTTCTGTACTGTTTGCAATTAGTAAAATAGATACCTGAATGAGAACTAGGATGCAGCTCAAGAGTTCTGTTGTGAAGTGCCGGTATAATTTACACTCTATCACTATGTAGAATGTTCATAACCCGCGAACAACTCGAGAATATGTCTTTTAGCTGCAGGTTGTAAAGCGATTTTCAGCTGATGCGCATAGCATTGCATACCTGCAGAGAGAAATGCGCATGTAAAGGCCGTTTGACATGATGGTTTAGCCTGCCTGCAATTAGATCCTCTATGTTCAAATCGGGAAATTACCTTTCTAATATTCTATATATGGAAAAATTGGGAACGCATATATACCCTAAAAATTAAATTATGATACATGGAAAATTTTAAGGACGCGCTAGAAAAGCTTGTTACATTTGAGGTGTACCAGAGAAAGTCCAGCCAGGCTCGCAGCGACACAATGAGCGAGGTGCTCAGAATCCTAAAATCATGCGATGATTCGCAGAAGAAGATAAAAGAAGCCATACAGCACAGCACAGCAGTGTTTATGGACTCTGTGGCAGCAGACAGCATCAACGAAATGAACATATCACTTGAAGACAAGAAGGCTCTTCGCTGGGCCTTTAAAAATGCCTTTCCTGTGGACATGGAAAGCCATACGCACAGTCTTTTTGCATCGCTGGTGAAAATGTACAAGTCCAGCTACACAAATGACAGCATGGGAAACGACATAGAGGAAAAAGTGGTAAATGACTTTATAGACCTTGTGATCAGTGAGATCTCGTTCTGGATGGACATTCGCCGGTATGCGCTGGATCTTGAGAAGGAAACGCCCTTTGGAAAGAGCCTCGACAAGAAAAGCAAAGGCTATCTGTCTCTGCTCGAGCTTGCGCTGGATACAAGCAAGGTGTACGCCTACAAGCTGGAGGAGATAAAAGACATGGAGCCTTTGCTTGAGAAAAAGTGCCAGAAAATATCGTACAACTACATCGTGGGATGCGACATAAAAACTCTGTGCGAGAAAATAGAATCGAGCAAACTTCTCCTGAGCCGGATGATAGACAGGTCAATTCAGCAGATTAAAAGCGACGTTGAGCTGAAGCCTGAGTGGGACCCATACTTTTCTGAGGACGTGCAGTTTTTAAAGGGCATTTATGCAAAATGGAACGGGTATGCTGCTGTGTGCTACAACTTTGGGAGCGATTACTACCTAAATATTCTAGACGCCTACAAAGAGAGAAACAGCAAGCTGATTTGGCAGATGGTGACAGAGTACAACAGCTACGCCAGAAGCTTGGAGTATGTCCACATGCCTCTATCTGAGTGCACGTCTGAAAGACTCATTTTTGCCCAGGGAGACCCGCACGCAAGATATCTATTCAGTAAGATTGAGCTAAACAGCGACTCAGAGGATGAACACATTCTGGAGTGCATTGTAGCAGAGAGCCAGCTGGAGGACAAAGAGAACCTCACAAAAACACAGATTGCGCTGAACCTTTTGGTCTCCACTGTTCTGGGCATATCTGCGATGTTTTTCATGTTTGCCTCCTCTATCATTGGCATGGATGTGTTCACTGATAGCTGCGTGAACCTCAATGGATTCCGGGCGTGGGACTTGACTTCCATTTTCATCTTCCTGGGGTGGAGGTCTCTGTGCGTCTTTGTCTTTGCCATGTGCATGTACATTGTCTACAAGCAGATTAAGAGGTGGCTGCGCATTATTGGCGTATCTCTTTCGAGAACCGCTATGTCTGTTGTTTTGATTTTCCTGAGTGTTTCTTCGATAGTCACGGGATACTTAGTGTGCTTTTATTCTCCAGACATTCTCAGCTGGCCAGAAACAGCGATTACTCTGTACACAATGGCTGCAGTGTTCAAGGTGGCCAACCTAATTGACATCATAGTCAGGAAATCAACATCCAACACAAAAGAGACCATCAGAAGCACATGGCCCTCCTCTGTTGCTGTTATTCTGATATTTTTGATTGTCTTCTTTATGAACCATGTTAAAAGCATAACAACCCCAACGGTTGTTTTGTGATGGACAGATAGCACACAGTACTGTTGCTGCTTTGCACAGAGCATCTTGATGAGCGCAAGAAAAGAGAGCTTCTCACTATCATGCAAAGCATTGAGAGTAAATGCAGTGGATATAGCACTTGTTTTACGCAGTGCAAGAGACTCTCTTGATGTAGCATTTCTATTCCTGGATCCACAATGGGCCTGGAGAGATAGCGGCATTTAAAATTTCTATTAAGCTCTGTGCAGAATGACTTGCATCACTGTCTGCAGGAGATTAAGCACAAACAATAAAAAATCAGCATGAAAACTTCTTTTATTACAGCACGCGTGCATAATATTTAGTTTAGTTTTTCATTAGCCCAATATT
Source organism: Nematocida minor (assembly GCF_024244105.1). Classification (NCBI taxonomy): domain Eukaryota; kingdom Fungi; phylum Microsporidia; genus Nematocida; species Nematocida minor. The sequence goes on along the minus strand of NW_026250398.1, from coordinate 38,275 downwards.
TCTTTATCTCTGCGGTGCTGGATAGTCTTTCATTTTAGATTCAAGCGCTTCTAGATCGTTTTTCTATATTTTTTATTTTTCCAATAACTAGAGCTGTGATAGTTCAAAATAGCCAGCTATCTCTATCTAGCTTATTTTAATAGGGGCTGCATTCTCTCAAACAATCTTGTGCATCCTTCTTCGAATCTAGCATATTTAAGCAGGTGACAGCCTGCTGAGTATCTACTACAGCAAATACAAAGATAAAACAGAAGATTATTTCTATCAGTACACTATCTTGAACGCTCTGTATGCATACACAATTTGAATCGGTGAGTATATCTGTTTTTGAAGGCATCTTATACTGTTGGTTTGCTCGTTATGATTCCCGTGCAGTGCAGTCTGTGCACATACGGCTTTAATAAAAATACAAAGAAAAGACAAACCAGCAGCGAGCCCATGTTTAGGAACATATCCTCGGTGGCCCTGATGTGCCGCCCGCTGACTTTGAAGTAGTTGTACACCAAAATATTGTTGGGCATGAATGTGTTGGTTTTGAAGGCTCTTCGAGAGTTTTTGCACAAGAGACTGCATATCAGTATGGGGTAGAAGTCTGGACATATGCACTCCCCTCCTTCTATCACATTGCACTGCGGGGGCTCGGGCTTTATCTCTGGCTCTTTTTCTCGGGTGGAGAATACCAGGGGGCCTTTGTGCTTTCTCAGCATTCGTGTTACTTTCGAGAATGGGCTGGGGGCGTTCTTATCAACGCCCACAAAGGTGGACAGAATGTCTAAATACTCGCTAAAAATAGGGTCTGCTTCATATGTGTCTTCAAACGCGTTCTGAAATCTCTCCTTCAGGATCAGATAGTATTTTCCTCTTTTTGCCTTGCACACGAAGGTTTTATTCTTTGCCTGCATTTCTTCTTTGCACCGCTTAATTGAGCTCACAAGGTTATCAAAGTTGCTGAGGGTTGTCTCTTTGAAGGTTCTCCACAGCTTTTCGTCAAACATGTCCTGGTAAAACCATATTATGTCTGAGATCATGGTGGTGCTGTTCCACTTGCTGACTATCCACTTCAGCTGCAGCGCGCTTCTTTTCTGCTGGAACGTGAAGTCTTTGCCTGAAGGAGACGCTATGATCTCTACGCACTTCTTTCGCAGGTCGATCAGAAACTCGTTTGCGCGCAGGAAGTTGATGGCGCTTTGGTTTATTTCAGAAGTGTGGGCATCGGTGACCTGCATTGGAATGTTCTCCTTGGTGAACTTGTTCTGCACTATTTCAAACAGCTTGTGCCAGTACTTTCTGTCGCGCACCAGAAGCCTGTTCAATCTAAGATTGCACATTTGGTACAGCACAGCCATTTGCGTCGTGTATCTTTCGCTTTTCTTTTCTCTTATGGAGACATAGACATTCGTCCACCGAGTTATCTTTTTTTCTATTTCTTTGTAGAATATGTCCTTCAGCCTTTGGAAGGGCTTCTTTCCTTTCAGAAAGGTCTGCAGCTCGTGGCTTTCGTGTATTGTGAACAGAATGCACAGAAGAGCATTGTTGATGGCGTACTTCTGGGCCAAGTAGTAGTCGTAGTCGGTCGACTGCGGGACAAAAAGATTTTCCAGCATTTGGTGCTGATTGGCCAGATGAAAAGCTGCTTCTTTTATGGTGCTCTGTGTGGGAGCGCTGCACGAGAGTATCGAGTCTACTTTGTTGATTATTTCCCTCTCTTCTTCGTCCATATCGTGGGGCAATTTGAAAACTGTCAGCACCTGCTTTGAATCTTCCAAGTCTGTCGTCATGCAAGCCAAATTTTTCATGGTTTTCTACAATTGCAAAAGTTATAAAAAACTCTTTGCTTTGATGTTTACTCGATTTCTAGAAAATGCACAGAGAGGCCTGCGCTGTGCAGGAAAGCGTGTAGTCTAGAGTGCGGTCTGCCTTTTCTTTTGGTTTTGCACAGTAAAAATATTTTTGTTTTGAGTAACGGTTTTTGTACGGGAAAGGAAATGCTGTTTGATCACAAAAAGAGCATGCCCGCTATTTTTGTAATATTCTACAATATTTTTAAAAATATCTCGGAAGAGTGAACCTGAGGGAGCTGAGAGAAAGAAAGGGTAGAAAGAAGGATGAAGAAGGGTGCTGGCTCAGAAGAAATCTTTATTTCTTTAGTTTCTTAGCCTTGGCTGAAGATATCTGACAGAGTATACGATTGTAAGACAGAGCAGAATAATGGGCAGTCTCCAGTAGCAGGCAGTGTCCCATACGACGCGCAGTATTGAAATGTCTTCAAGAGATTCCTTTCGATTGAATATTTCATGAGGCTCTATCCCCCCGCAAATGTCACTGATGCAATCTTTAAAGTATTCAGCTCGATCATTGTACGGCCTCAGAGCCATGCTGCGTGGGTCGTCCTTGAGTTTATCGCTCTCACTTAATAAGACATCTATTTTCTCCATGATTTTTGTAACTGAGTCTTTGTCAATATCGCCTGAACTAAAGTTTTTCTGTACTGATCTGTTGTACAAAAAAATCTTCTGCAGAGTTACTTCGAAAAAGTATCTTGGACTGATCGTGGTTAAGTATCTTGCTGCACAGACAATGTATTTGACTAAGTTGTCGTATTTTCCCGATTCACTAGCGCTTGGGCTGATATTTGCTATAATATATTTTACAAGATCAGGAACTTCTGCATCGTACAGATTGGTGGTTGTAAGGAAGCTTGCATCATAGTGATAAAATGTCGAGACATTGTATAAGAAATATGGAAAAAGTGTCAGAAATGCCATTATCAGCCCGGAGAATATTGAAAAGAGCTTGGTTGGGAAGGGGGCGAGGTTGAGCGCAAGCGAGTAGAAACTCAGCAGAAGAGAAAAGAGGAACATTATGGAAATGTACAGTGTGTGCCCAACTGTCGTATACTGTTTAACATCTACATCAATGTATCTGTACAGAACATAATACAGAAGTATCTGGCTCATCCAAATAGTCAGTGTTTTTTTGAAGAAAATGTCAATAGACTGCGCAACAATGAAGTCCCCCACTGTTATCTGGTTGTTTTTGATGTTTGATTTACAGAGCCTGTAGAAATTGGTGTTCAAAAAGTTACTTGGCAGGCAGGTGGCGTAGAATATAATCCCGAAAATAAACATGAAAAGCGAAGAGATTAAAGAATTCATGAACGTGAAATTGCATGTCGCAGAGATCAGCGTGTTCAGCGCACCGAGCAGCTTTGTGTCTTGCAGCTCAGCAGGAGTGAGGCGGCTTTTAATGGAGATGAGTATGTCCATCAAAACCAAGTACGATTTTCCGCCGTGAAAATTAAACCGGCCTTCCTCTGGGCCTATGTGTAGAAAAACGTTGACCATATATAAGAGCGAAGGAATCATGATCACCAGAGGACAGAACACATTGAGAATAAAGTTGAATCCTTTAAAACCCTTGTCAAAATATGTAAGTCTTTTCAGTATCTCAAATACGTTCACAAACGACACGTTTCTGAGTGTATCGGTGTACAGAATGTTTTTTCCTGCAAGGGGCCCCATTGTTTTGTTCAGAATAGCATCTGCTATGCCGTTGAATGTTTCTATGTTTTTTGTGTCGCGGTCGTTGTCGCTGTTCTGCGCGCAGAGCCTCATAAGGTAGTTTATGTGGAAGATGTCGTGCGGGAAGTCTATGCCCTTCGTGGTAAAGTAGTCTTTCATGCTGGCAGCAGGGCCTGAGTATATGATCGTGGACTTGTGCATCAAAAGCACGTTGTCAAAGAGCTTCATCAAATCATCAGATATCTGGTGCACCGTTACAAGGTTGGTCGTATTTGCCTGTTTTATTGCCTTCATGACTGTCCGGGCCATTTCAGAGTCAAGCCCTGTGAGAGGCTCGTCCCAGATATTAAAATCTTTTTTCGAAAGAATACCCGCTATGACCATGGCTCTTCTCTGCTCACCTCCTGAGAGATTTTTGAACAAAACATTCTTTGATTTTGTGAGCTTCATAAGCTCTATGTACTCATCGACTTCTCTGCTTTTTTTTCCGTTGCAGTTTGCAATTGAGCACAGAATGCTTTTCAGCGGAATTCCTTTGTAGTTGATTGCGCTCTGTTCAACATAGTTTACCCTGGGGAACCACTCTTTCACGTCTCTCTTTACAAGCGCTCCCTCTGCGTTTCTAACGTACACCTCTCCGTATGTGGTGTGCGATGGGTTGCAGTATCCTATCAGGCTTTCCATTAGAGTGGTCTTACCGTCTCCGCTCAGGCCTAGAAGAGCAATGGTTTTTCCCTTTGGAAGAGAGAAAGACATTCTCTTTATCAAAGTCACTCCTTTGTCTGTCACTCTTTCGTATTTCTTTATTCGAATGAGCGCGTTCAAGTCGTCTTCTGCTGTTTCTCCGTAGCCCATTTTTAGCTTTTTTCTCCCAAGGCTTTCCAGCTTAAATGCAATATCGTTATCGCTGGAGCTTTCTTCTATTTCAACTTTATTTTTATTTGCCATGCAGAGCTTTTTGGGGCTATATTTATAGTTTTTTGCAGCAAATAAACCTATTACATGGGTGGCTGTCTGTAGCAAATCAGTGCTTGTTAGCGGACATATCTATTGCTTTACTGCTGTGCGGTGGCTCTTTGTGGCAAGTTAATATTGGCAGGATGGACCAATTATTTACTACCTAGAGACTGTGATTTAGATCGGCAATAAAATTCTAATCCAACCAATTTTAGCTATTCTACTGTGAAAAGAGTGCAGCTGTTCTCTTTTTGTTGCGTATAAATGCCGTGGAATTGTAGAGCGTTTAAAGATTCTAAAGAGAGTGCATAGTTCATAAACACTCTTGGGCTTATTCTGGTAAGAGTCTTGCAGCAGAGAAAAGAAGGGTATTCCTGTGCTTGTGGTTTATTTTTATTCTCGTGTACAAAATTGAAGAATGCTAAAAATAGTCAAATTTTATTTTGAACTTGTATGCTTGAATTACCAGGAGGCCTTTTTTATTGGCTGTTTTATTCTCCTTTTTTTTTCTGTTTTACCGCCTTGTCCAATAGGTCTAAATAGGACTTCTTTAGATTTTGGTAGTTTCTCTCGTACACTTTGTATTTCTTCAGCTCTTCTTTCAGCTTCTCTACCTCGTTCTCAAGGTCTTTTCTCTTGGCTGCTTCAGTATGCTGTGTCTCCAGGAGATAGACTATGTACAGGCCAAACACAACTATTATGAGCTGGAGCATTGAGTATTTATAATAAAAATAGTAAATATATAAATCAGCCGGTTTTGAAGCGTTCTGGAAAGAGATAGCTTTTGAAATCAGAATGGCTTTATATCTCTATTAGCTGCACAAAGTGTGCTTCTATATGCATCTGTCTGTGCATTGGTTAATGCTCCTCCACTGCATAAACACGATGTAGATTTGCAATTGATAAGTATACTATGTAGCAAGATTGCATGTGGTATGTATGTGCTTCTCATATAACCCGAGAATAAGCAATGATAGACCCCCAAAGAGAGTGGTAGTGTTGATATAACCCGAGAAGGATAGATTTAAGGAGGTAGATCAATAATCTCTTGAATCATTTTTTGAGCTCTGCTTATTTAAGAGAGTAGATAGAATTATGAATTATGGAAATAAAAAAAAGGATATCTCTTCTTTTAATAGGAGCGGTGTGTTCTCTATCTGCAACATACTCCAGTGAGACACAAGAAAGCATGGACATGTCGAAGGATAGTGAAAATGCAGCTTTATCAGAGACTAGTAGTAATAAAGAAAGAAGTGCTATTTCTGTAAACTGTGCTCTGGAAGATGAAATAAAAGACTGGATTATTAAAGTATTGTATAAAAAACAATACAGTGAAGACGGTTTGGATTCAAGTCTAAGTTCTGATACATCTCAAGAAAGTGCAATAGAAAGTTCTAGTACATCTCAAGGAAGTGCAATAAAAAGTATAGACAATCCAAATAAATCTGCATCCGCAAGTACTGAATTGAAATATAATGTTTTTAGAGCTCTGTTTAATGCAGAAAGAAGTAAAAGAATTAAGCTCGAAAAAATCAATAGAAATCTAAAGAGAACCAATAGAAGGTTGTGGGAAAAACTTCAGTTGTCCTACTTTAGCAGAAGAGCAGTCTAGAAAGTTAGAAAAACAGCTATCTCTAGTTTGAGAACATCTCCTGCTCAGATAGTTCTTCTGAGCAATAAGAGCTTGCTTACAGTCTAAAATAGAGCAATTTTCATCAATAAACAGCAAAAGGACAAAAATACTTTAACATTCTTTCCTATTCTTTTTTCTTTGGAACAGTATGAACTGTGCATTTAAAAACGTATAGCTTGTGAGGGCTTCTAGCTGTCAGAAAAAGTTTATTAGTTAAAAAATCTGAGAGAAAAAAATGGAAACAAGCACTGCATCACTTTTGTCTGTACTGAAAGACTATAAAGAACTCTGCTGCCAGCTATACACTACGAAAAACCTCTATGCATTGCTGTTTGCAGTGGTCGTGATACTAGTTGTGCTCATTGCATTCAACTTTGTATCAATTATGCTCTTTCTCCTGGAAATAGTGCACAAGGTGGATGTAAAAGAGAAAGTAAAAGTGGAGACAGAGCTGAAAGCTAAAAAGAAGAGAAGAGACATATTAATATGTAAAATAGGAGAAAGTCGAAAGAAAAGAAACGCACTGATGCATAAACTTGAAGAGAAAACTTTGGACGCTGCTCAAGAGGATTTAGAAATACTAGAGCTTGAAATGCAAAACAGCGAAAATCATGAAAAAGAACTTAGCCAAATAGAAGAATGCATAAAAAAACAGGAGGAAGAGCTAAAAGAAAAAAAATGGAACGTGCTGCTGGTTGAGAGACTGATAAACGAGAAAAGGGAAGATAGGCTAAACTGAAGGGCTACATTCTGCAAAGATGGAAGAGCATCAATCTTCTCTATACATTGTGAATCCTGCACAAGCTTATATAGAGTGGAAATACTTGTGCATTTGCCACATCAAAAAGAGAGGAAAGCAATATATCTCCTATTGATCAAAAAGATGCGATCACAAAATAAAGTATAAGTATGGCGTGAATGCAAAAGGCATGCGCGTTTTCAAAGAACAAAAAATTAAAATACTATTGTTTGCAGTCATAGCCATAGCACTTGCATTTATATTCTCAATAGTGGCCTATAACTCAATGAGAAAGCTAGTTCCAAAGGATGTAGTCCCAGAAAAGCTTAGTAAAACACTAGAGCTGTTTAGAAGACAATCAGAAGAACAAGAGAGCCCAGTGTTAAGCCTTAAAGAAGTAAGAAGAAGGCCACTGTCCATGGAACTAGACTCTTTGGATGTGGATGAAAACAAACTAAATGAAGAAGGCCCTCAGAAAACCTTAAAAGCTGGCAACTTAAGCACAGCAGGGCCTGAAAAAACTGAGCTATTAGAAACTCTACAGGCAAACCCTTGCCATAAAGAAGGGAATGAGTTTTTTGTTTCAAGTAAAGAAAATAGCGCAGAATTCATATTGTGCATTCCAAAAGCATTTAATTTTACTATAGACATATTTGGAACAGAAGAAAAGTTGCTGGAGGCCATAGGCTTATTGGGCGGTGCAGACTTACCAATTTACTTCACAAAACTAAATGGCACAGCGAAAGAAGCTAATGACTGTGATAGTAGCTGTTTGCAAGAGAAGAAGATGCATATTATCAGAGTGAGTGCAAAGGCTAAAGACATAGCAAAATATTGGAGACTACTGTGGGATGAAGATATAATAATGCTTACTAAGAACACAGGGCCAGAAGAAGAACCCGAGAATGAGTTACCATCAGAGAAAATGCATGTAGAGCCATCTGAACCAATAAATACAAAAGAAGAAGAGCAGGAAAAGCGAATGCAATCAGCAATGTGCAGTAGCTTCTTTCTGACTAATGACAGAGTCGAAGAAGAGCGCAATGCAGCTAGGAATTTATTCCATGAAGGACATAATGAAAGAGCCTGTAGAAGCTTTTATTAATTCGCACATATTCAAGGAAAGATGCAGAACTAAAAGTTTTGATAGACAACGCTCTGATACATATGCATGGAAGAATTGTTGTGGAGAAGTGGTAAAGCTGCAGAGCTCTTACAGCTGTGGGCATATAGCTATATATCTTATTATCCAATCTTCAACAATTGTCTAGAGCTGCTAGTAAGACACATTTAAAGAGCTGTGTATTTCCATCAGAAAGTGCGAACCATACCATTTAGTCTAAAAAACAATAAATGATGTATTCATTCATTCTATTGCGCTATTTATCTTTGCATCCTAGTCTAAGCAGACATCTTAATGTTTTATTTTTCTTTTGTGCAGAAATGCAAAAATAAAAAATATGTGTATGCATTGCGCACAGTTTTACTTTTTATTTATTTCTTTACTTTTCAGCAATTATCTACTTCAGCAAAGAGACGAATACAGAGTGACAGAAGAAGAAAGCAGTGTCAGCACAGAGGTGCTCATAGTGTACAGTGTATAGTGTGTGAATAATATTCGCACACAGCAAGATATTACTACTCTTTTCTCTGAGCCCCAGCAGCAAATACAATCCAAGAACCTGAGAAATCATTGTAAACCCTGAGACTTGCAGTGGAGACGATAAAAAACTCTATTTTACCAGCAGTCTATCACTAACTAACTATTGCTTGTTCGTGCGTGCTGTTTCACTAGCAGAGTGCGCCAGGGTTATTATAGACAGAGAAATGATATTTTTTACATGAAGAGTCAGAAATTAAGGAAATTGCTGCGCGCAGGTGCAGTGCTTCTTCTTTTTATTCTGGGGTGCAGAGCAGGATGGGAGAACCTTTTTAGAGAGGAGGCAGAGAATGCAGGCGACTTGTACCTATATGGCACTGGAACTCCGAGTATGATGGATTACATAGGATATCCTTCTGATAGTATACCCGCTGGCTATGATCCAATCGCGCCCGAATACGTGCCAGATGTGTACCCTCAGCTGGATTGGCAGTACATGGCAGAACCTAGCACGAGTAGCGCTGGGACTTTAGTGGGCAGGAGCAATGATGATTCTGCGCCATCTAGGGATGAGAATACAGCAGCAGAAGCAGCAGTTGGTCCGTACCTTTCTTCTAGCAATTTACTTATGGATGACAGCATAGAATGGTACGGCGAATACCACAGTGCAATGGATGTACCACCACAGCCGCAAGTCCAGCCTGCACAACAGGCAGCAGAGGCTGAAGTGCATGCACCCTCTTCTGGCATAGCATATGGCTATGCAGGAGCGAGCTGCAGTGAAGTGAGCATAACCCAAGAAAACAGCTCATATTTTGATTTTTCTATGCCATATGTGGAAAATCCTAGATGGAGCGTGCTAAAACCCAGCGAGACAATTGACGATATGATAAAGCAGTATATACTGCCTCTAGAAAGCATAGATGTGTCTGTTGAAGGCATGGATGCATCTGTTGAAAGTGAGAGTGTCTTTGTGGACAGAAGAAATGTTGATACACCGCCCGTAAGAGAAAAAGAAACAGTAAAAAAAATGAGTATCTTGAGAAACCCTCCTGCTCTCTGGTCCACGCTAGAGAATAGCCCGAGTATATCAAGGGAAACAGCCAACGCATCTTTTCATATGGAAATAGGCAAAACTGCAGGGAAAAAAAAAGAGTATCCAAATGAGAACTACCACGGAGCATACAGGAAAACGTGCGAAGGTGTAACAATCGAAAACCTGGACACCGAGATGTGGAGCAGTGAAAGGCTAAGCAATGTAAGAAGATACAACTCAAAGATAGACCACAAGAATATATACATTTACAACACCTTCAACAAGTTTGTAAACTGGGACATAAAGTCTGAGCCCTACCAGCAGCAGCTCAGAAAGAACATCGAAGACTTTTCTGCAAAAATTGCGCTGAAAATAGGAACAAATGCGCTGTGGTACTTCATTGCATGCGTGTCGCCTGACATAAACCAAAAGTACAAAGATCTTTTGGCGATAAGGGAAATATTCAGGAACAGCAGAGACTCTCTGTACAAGAACATGATAAAGGGCTTTAAAGGATACTACCCCGGGGCAATTGAAGAAATAATCGCGTATGTGGAAAAGCACCAGCCGTTGATGGCCGCTAGAGAAGGACACCTGATAGGCGCACAGGAAAAGATAGGAGACATTTACATGCGGGTGTGCTGTGGGATGGAGCAGAGCATGCTGGTAAAACAGAGCAACATTACACAGATCGAGAAGAAGTACTATGTGCTCGCCTACGCTGTGCACATGCTTATAGCATTGCCCGAGGTGTACCAAGACTTCTACAACATCACCAGAGAATTTATAGAAGCAGCATACGCCGCAGAGAGCAACAGTATAGAGGCAGAGCGCATAAATGACTACAAAGTTCTCTTCGGAATACACAAAATAGTGCAGAGATCTAAGGAAGAAAAGGGGTACAGCGAGATATACGGCATTTTTTACTTAACTTTGGAGAGCATATACGGTAAAAAAGTGATGGAAAAGCTAACAGCTATTGACCTGTACAGAAAGATGTACACCATTCTCGGAAAGTTCTACGACAAAGTAGAGATGGTTGACGCAAGGAATGGGTATGTGCTCGCAGGCAAGTGCATAATAGCGAACCAGAAGTACATAAGGTGCGAAATAGTGGTAAACACAGCGCCAAAAGAGATGGACAAAAGAGTGCTGAGCACAAAGTATTCACTGGAGGAGAACAGATGGGGCGTTTCACCAGATATACAGATACACTACCACGTGTACTATGTAAACAACACATTGGGCCAGGTAAGAATGGTGTGCATGCCTCTATATATAGACAGCAAGGGGAGAAAGCACTGCTTGCACACCGTCAACGAGATAGTAAAGTACATAAAGACACTCTACAAAATAGAGAGCCACTTAGACGTTGTGCACCCGTTTAAGACAAGAAAGGGAACTAGAAAGTGGTCGTACATCAAAAAGAAAGAAAGAGACCAAACGCTTAAAGACCTGATATACTACGAGGTCGTATTCTACCACATCGAAGAAGCTCTAGGCACGGCCAAGTTTACATTTGCAGAGTTTAAGACCTTGGCTCCACACGAAAAGGACAGCATTAGTGTTCCGCTCTTCCTTACGCGCGTGATGCGGACTGCAGTGGAGCTGGGCCCTTTTGTCAGGCTGGGAGAGGACGAGGAGATAGACTCGATAGAGTTTGAAGAAAAAGAGCCGTATGTGTACGAGTACATCTACGGATACGCAGGCTTGGAGTACTCAGACGTGCACAAATACTACAGCAACCTCTATATACCACTGGACAGAGAGAGAAGAAGAAGAGTAGACTGCTATACGATGGAGTGCAAGGCCTCCAAGCAGATAGAAAGCGTTGTTAAGGTTGTGTGGTATGCAAGAATGCTGGGCAGTGTGGACGAGTACACACACTGCATAATAGACAAAAGTTTTAGGAGAGAAGAAAACGCAGAAAAACTCAGCTCCTTTAATGCAACAGTAGAGTCAAGGGAGAATAACAAAGACAGCAGGCTGCACGGCTTCTGGCTCGGCAATGTTAGCGCAGAAAGCGAGAGAGAAATAGACTCGATGCAGATGATCTGCAACTGGCCCTTGAGCAGCTCAGATGCGAAACACATGGAAAAGAAGACTCTAGGCATTATCCTGTCCGAGCTTGAGAAAGCAAAAGAGAACTTTAAAAAGATAGAAGAAAAGCAGAAGAATATCATCCTGTTGTATAGGAACAACTCTATACCCGAGATCCAAAAGCAAAAGAAGCTAGTGCACTGTGCAAAAAACAGAATAAAAACACAGATAAGAAATCTGCACAAACAGGTGATACAGAAACTTCTGTATAGAAGGCCAGACAGCACGGCAGAGTTTATGGTGTTCCGGAATGTGAACGAAAGCAAGTCCAACCTAGGAGCACACAACGAGATCCTTGACGTTTTGATCTCGCGCTACAACTTTCAAAGGCAGTATTCAAAAGAACAGAAATGAATAAACAGTACTTTTATAAATGAGTGTGCGCAGTCTTATCGTTTGTTGCTGAATTGGAGCACAGGAAAATAGTGAGAGGTGCTAACCTAACGAGAGCCATAAATAGAAAAAATGATTTTTTTAGCATGAAAAATCAGGAAATAAGGAAGTTGTTAGGTGCAGGTGCTGCGCTTCTTTCTTTTTTCACAGGGTGCAGAGGAAGCAGTGATAATTTCGATGGTAAGGGTGTGCGAGAATGGGCGTCTATTGATAGAAAAAGAAAAATAGACGAAGTGCACGAAACAGACAGCATGGATATAATAGACAGGTTAAGCAAAATAGACGTTTTATCAGCTGTCTACGATTATCTTGGATCTCAGCTAAATAAGAGACCTCGGGAAGAGGAAGAGACTCCAGTAGAGCAAATAGAAAACGTGTTGCATCTGCAGCAGAAAATTGAAGATACAACAGAGTATAAAGACATATCTGTGCAGAGCCCAGTTCTGCAGTATTTTGTGGGCGGGAAGGAGGCAATGGAGAGAAAAGAGAAGCGCTTAATCAACCTGTGGAACAATAGCAGACTGGGAAATATGAGAAGAAGGGGGTACAAGATAGACCACAAAACAGTATACAGAAATGTCTACCCTGACAGCAGAATAATCAGGGAGGTGGAAGAAGAGTCGTACCAAATAGAGCTTAAGAACGACCTCATGGACTTCTTGAACAATGTTAAGCCTTATGTAAAGAAGAATGCTTTTTCGTGCTTTATTGCAAGCAGATGCAAATCTACAAATAGAAGATACAAAGACCTTTTTGGGCTGAAGACTCTCATTGAGAATGCCGAAGATGAGATAACCAGCGAAATGCTAGAGAGTCTTGACGGATACTATCCCGGCGTAATTGATGATATGATAGCGTATATAAAAAAGAACGAGCCAATCAAAGTTAGTAAAAATACTACTTTAACCGCATGGAACCAAACAGTGGGGGATATCTACATGCAAAAGCATCTTGATCTGAACTACTGCCTGAGCAAGGAGCAGGAAGACCTCATGCAGTTAGAGCAGAAGTACCATGCACTGGCCTATGCAGTGCGCATGATCATGATACTGCCTGAAGTCTACCAAGACTTCTACAGCATTACCGAGGATTTTATAGAAAGACATAACACCTCCAATGACTCAGATGTAAACCAAGAGAACAGACAAGTTTTGCTGGGCATGCACAAACTGGTGGGTGCGCACAGAGCAAAAAAACAAAGCAAGAAAATGTACATTGACTTTTACAACACTCTTAAAAGTACGTATATGGGGAGAGGAATAGAAGAATCCACATCTGCTGAACTGTATAGAGAGATATACACTCTTCTTGCCAAGTTCTATGAAAATGCGGAAGTGGTTGACAAAAAGGCTAACTATGTTCTAGCAGGAAAGTGTGTAATAAAGAACCAGAAGTGCATGAAGTGTGAGATGACAGTAACCATGGCACCTGAAGACCTGGATAAAAGAGTGGCAATCTCTAGGTATTCACTTGAGAAGCACAGCTGGAGTGTTGCACCAAACGTGAATGCACACTACCACGTGTACTATGTGGACAACGCATTGGGCCAAATTAAGATGCTCTGCATGCCCATATATAAGGAGGATGGCAGCGAAGAAGAGCACTATCTACACACAGTCAGCGAGATAGTAGAGTACATAAAGACACTGTATGGAATAGAGAAGTATGCAGATGTTATTCACCCCTTCAAAGTGAACAAAAAAAGCAGAAAGTGGTCATACATCAAAGAAAAAGAAGAGAGAAACAAAACAGTGAAAGAGCTGGAAGGGTACGAGGTGGTATTCTACCACATTGAGGAAGACGTAAGCATATCTAGGCTTACATTTGCACAGTTTGTACCTTGGCACCCCTATAATGAAGATGCCATTTGCGTTCCACTCTTCCTCAACCCTCTTATGCGAATAGGCATAGACATTGGGCCTTTTATTATGGTAGGAGAGCACAAAGAGATAGATCTGCTGGAGTTTAAGGACATAGCACCCAGCATATACAAGTACAGCAGCATGTATGCAGCCATGAGCTTCTCTGATATGCACAGCTACTATAGAAATTTAAGCATACCTTTATACGAATGGGAAAGAAGAGGCACAGAGTGCTACTCCATGAACTGCAGCTCCGCCAGAGAATCAGATGGGACTATTAAGGCTGTGTGGTATACAAGGACGCCAAGCAGCATGGATGAGTACACACACTGTGTCTTGGACAAGGCTTTCTACAAAAAAGAAAACACAGAGAAGTTTAGCACGTTTATCAACACAGTAGATTCAAAAGAGTATGGAAAGCACAGCGAGCTGCAAGCATTTTGGCTAGGCAGTATCAGCACAGAGGATGGCAGTGAGGTAGAGAGCCAGGCAAAGATAATACATACATGGGTAGCAGACTGGAAGATGGAAGAGAGCATATCTAAAGAGCAGCTAGAGTGCATCAATCTAAACATCAAGAAAGAGGAAAAAAGAATTGAGGAGGCAGAAGTCTTTCAGGAGAACTTGGGGCCAATAAGCAAATCTACCGATACGCCCGAAGCAGGCCGAAGAAAGAGAGCAGCAATTACAATAAAGTCCTATTACAGCAAAAACCTGAAAAATCTGCAGAAAAAGCTGTCTGAGAAGCCGTGCAAAAAGCTGAAGGTCTCGGATACAGGGGCAGATTTTTTAGTCTTCCGAAATATCAACCAGAAAAAGTCTCAGCTGCATGCACACAACGAGCTGCTTGACATTTTAATTCGAGTTGTGCGAATATAACCTGAATATAATTTGAGAATGGCCCAGGAATTCTTATCTGTTGGCCTGTTCTAGTATTTAGTTTGGATATAAGAGAAGAAATAAAATTTTAGCACTTTTAGGCATAAGCATTATAGTTTAATTTTAAACCACAGGAAATAAAGAGAGCATTGGCACTACTCTTTTTCTTTATATTGCTGTTCTTTTGTGCCCGGCAGGGCCGTAAACATATTGGCATCTTAAATGGGTGCATCTGAATGTATGCATATAATCTGAAAATGTGTAACTAAGGCATAGGAGCTGGTCATAAGCGAGAATAACATGAGAAGTATGCAGAGGAGAATGAGGAAAATGTTTTGCTGTCCTAGTAGCTTTTTAATCTAAAGTAGCCTAACTGAAAACCATAAATAGAAAAAATGATTTTTTTAGCATGAAAAGTCAGGAAATAAGAAAAATACTAGGTGCAGGTGCAGCACTTCTTTCTTTTTTCACAGGGTGCAGAGGAAGCAGTGGCAATTTCAATGAAAAGGACCTAGGCAGGTTGGCGTCTGCGGGCGTAAAAAGAAGCACAAGCGAAATGAGTAACACACATACCTACTATACTTTGCAGCCAGTATCGGGGAACACGAGAGAACAGCAAGGAGGTGCCCTGCTGGAAAACCCACATAATCTATATCAGACTGAAGAGATCGGAAATGGAGTAGAAGCGGAAGACGCAGCAGACGAAGACGAGCTGTCTTTGCAGCCTCCTATACCAAAGAGAAAAAGAAAAGGCATAGAAGAGCTCAACAGTAAGATGTGGGGCGATATCAGACTGACAAATCTAAAGAGAAGGGGCAGCAAGGTGAACAGCACGTCAATATGCGACCACAGAAACCTAAATAAGAATCTCAGCCTGCAGGTCACTAACGAAACATACGAGAAAAGCCTCAGAAAAGACATTGAGGCCTTTTTCACACACTTTGCCTCGTCAATAGATAAGAGTGCTCTGTGGTACTTCATCGGAAGCAGGACCACAAACATTATCACAAAGCACAAAGATCTTTTTGGGCTGAATATGATCATTAGGGAAAAAAAGACTGATAGATGCAGGCAGATCCTGGAGAGCCTGCAGGGGTACTATCCCAGGGTGTTCGACGACTTGCTCAGGTATGTAGAAGCGCACCAGCCTATGCGAATTAGCAGAGATGACCCTCCAACTGAGTGGAAAGAGAGGATAGGGGACGTCTACATGCGCAACTACTACGATATAAACTACAGAATGCTGGAAAATCAGAAAAGCATTCACAAGATAGACAGCCAGTACTCTGCTGTAGCATACGCAGCATGCATGGTCCTAGCACTGCCTGAGGTCTTCGAGGACTTCTACAACATCAATGCAGAGTTTATAAAAAGAACTAGACTCTCTGCAGATGCCGTTATAAACGAGCAGCACCAGCAGGTTCTTTTGAAAATACACAGACTAGCACACATGTGCGCCAAAGAGAAAATAAACGACCGCGTGTATGAAGAGCTCTACAGCGCTCTTGAAAGTGCGTACGGGGAGGGAAGCCTGGAAGAGCTAGCAGTTGCTGAGGTGTACAGGAAAATGTATGCAGTTCTTGGCAACTTCTACGAAAAAGTGGAGGTGATCGATGAAAATGACTATATTCTCACAGGAAAGTGCATAGTAGAAAACAAAAGCCACACGAGATGCGAAGTAACAGCGGATACAAAAAGAAGAGGCTTGCCCAAAAGAGTTTTAAGCTCAGATTATTCGCCAGAAGAGAACAGGTGGAGCATTTCACTCGATGTGCATAGGCACTACCACGTGTACTATATGGACGGCCTGATACACCAGCCCAAAATGCTGTGCATGCCCATACACAAAGAAAAAGGCAGCGAAGAAGAGCACTACCTGCACACGCTCAACGACATAGCAAAGCACATAGAGGAGCTGTACAAGATAGACGAATACCTGTACGATGTGCACCCGTTCAAGACAAAAAAAGGGTCTCGAAAGTGGTCGCACATCGGGAAGCAGGAGAGAGACAAAACAATGAAAGACCTGGAGGAGTACGAGGTGGTGTTCTATCTCATTGAGAAGGGCATGGAGGCCGCAGGGTTTACGTTTGCAAAGTTCTGGCCTCTGCACCCCCTTGACGAAGACAGCATATGCATCCCTCTGTTCCTCACTCCGCTAGTGCAGAATGCGATAAATCTTGGGCCTTTTAGCATGGAGGAAAAGCACGAGGTTTTGCACTCACTGGAGTTTGAGAACAAAGTGCCAAGTGTGTATAAGTATGAAGAGAAGTACAAAAAAAATATATTCTCAGATATGCACAACTACTACAGCAACCTGTACATACTGCCTGACGGGGAGAAGAAAGAGAGTCTCGACTGCTACATCATGGACTGCAAGACTGCAAGACAGGCAGACGGCACAGTCAAGGCTGTGTGGTATGCGAAAATACCAAGCAGCATGGACGAGTACTCTCACTGCGTGCTTGATAAAAGCTTTACAAAAGAAGAAAACGCAGAAAAGTTCAGTGATTTTATCGCGGCTCTAGAGTCCAGAGAGTACAACAAAGACAGCAATTTGCAGGGCTTTTGGGTGGGCGGCAAGGGCTATAAGCCAGAGAGTGAGCTATTTGTTAAAAAACAGAGGATATTCAGCTGGACAATATACTGCCAGAATAAAGACAAGGCCATCAAGGAAAGCCTGCACAAAGTCTATTTAGATGTGCATACTGCCAGAAAAAAGCTAGAAAACGCAGAAGAGAGACAGACAAGCTTGGGGCGTAAAGAAAAAACAGACTCGAAGAAGGTGCAGCTGGAAAAGAATGCAGCATGCGTTGCAAAACTCTCTGCGCGAAAAGGTCTAGAAAAGGCGCTTCAAAAGCTGTACAGAAAGCTATCTAAAAAGCCAAGCATACAATCAGAGCTTATAGTTTTTCGAAATGTAAACAAGAGCAGGTCCAACCTGACCTTCCACAACGAGATTCTTGATCTGTTTATCCACAGATACAACCGCAAAAAGGGCAACAGCAGCGAATAAACAACGTTTTCCAAACTCATATGGCTTTATTGTAAGTACTTCTCTTGTTTAGTAGCATGCGTGGTGGTGTGCTGCATATAATAGCCCATGAAGCAGTGATTAGGGTGCATCTCTTGATAGGCAAGTCACAGAGCAGTGTATTTCTGGTGTGTTTAGTTTTAATGGACACAATGTATGCAATAAAGCAAATAAATAAAATAAATTATTATTTTCAAGAATAAAAATGTATACGTCTTGTGTTCTTGTTATATTACTTGTTTTATTTTAGCAGAGTTTTACTTTATATCCAGACAGAAAAAAGAAGGGCAGAGATACAAAACAATACGAGAACAACCCAAAATGGGGTAGAGATTGAATGCTGCTGCATGCTATGCTAAGTATGTGTGCTCTGTCTTCCTGTAGAGGTGTATAGAGCTTAATGGATTTAAACAGGAGAGCTAAGGATAAAGATGGGAACTGCAGTATTGTGTAAGGTACAGAGAAGGTGACTCGAGAATATGTTTTGATTTTGGCTCTGTGATTTTCTTAGGTTATTTTCTCTGAGCGGAAGAAAAAATAATCATCTGGCCAATAGAGATGCTAAGAGTAAATGAGAGGAGAAACAGAAGAGGCCAGCTGCGAGATTGGCTCAGCTGTGCTGGAGAGTCAGATAGCCATGTGGTATGGGCTACAGGAGGACCATGCAATAAATATATTAGATAGTTTGCAATGCAGCAAAAGAAAAGAGCCTCATCGCAACTAAAAGCCGTAAATAGAAAAAATGATTTTTTTAGTATGAAAAACTGGAAAATAAGGCAATTACTGAATTCAGGTATGCTGCTCGCTCTACTTGCCATGAGGTGCAGAGGAAGCGAAGATGCTTTTAGCAAAGAGATAAGAGACTACACTGGGCCAGGAGAAGACAAAGATAAAGGAATGGAAATAGTGGGGGATCTGTACCTTTCTTCTGCCAATTTACTTATGGATGCAGAATTAGCTAGGGATGGAATGGAGAGCCACTATATCAGAGAAGAACAGTACACTGCACAGCCAGAGACAGGAGAGGATATTTTCAATGAAGAGATGTCCAGCACACTTAGCACGTTGGGAAGCGAGTATGAATTAAAAGATGAAAGTTTAGATCTTGATTTTATGAATCTAGACAAAGATGTTTCTATCTGGAACGGGCTCGACACATTCAGAACAGTGGAGAGTATGGCACAGTGCTACAATTTGCCTGAACACTCTGGACACAGCCCAGAAATAGCGAGTACCAGTGGAAGCTTTCTTAAAGGGGCAGAAGACAGTGGTGCCAAGCTGAGAATAGGGAAAAAAAGAAAGAAAAGCAATGATCTATTGGAGGAGAGAAAAGTTAAAAGAAAGCCCAGAAATAAAAGATGTGCAGTCCAGCACAGACAATCTGTACAGCACATAACAACAGATGATGACGAACACATTGGCCTTGATGCTGAGCCATGCGATGATGGTACAAAATTCAGGAATACGCGAAGAAAAGGGTACAGACTGAAGAAAAAGACAATATACAGACATAACATCAACGAAAAAAATATGCGCAAGAAAGTAAAAGCACCAGCCTATCAAGAAAAGCTCCAAAAAGACATTCAAAGCTTTTCTGCACAGCCTGTGCCAGAGACAGAGAAGAATGCGCTGTGGTACTTCATTGCATACGTGACTACAACTATAAACACAAGATACAAGGCTCTTTTTGGGCTGCAGGAGCTGCTGAAGAATGGCAAATACAGGAAAATACTGGAGGGCCTGAAGGGATACTACCCGGGAGCAGTTAATGACCTGATAGAGTACATACAAAAGCACAGGCCGATAAGAAGCGGCAATGAAAACTGTCTGTTCAGGTGCAATGAGACTCTTGGAGACATCTACATGCGGGAAGACCTTGAGCTAAACAGCTACAGCCCAGAAGAGGACAGGATATTTAGCCAGATGGACAAGAAGTACCATGCGCTAGCCTGTGCAGTGCGGATGGTGCTGGTGCTGCCTGAGGTGTACACAGACTTTTCCAACATCAGCTCAGAGTTTATAGAGCAGATTGGAGCGTTAGATGACTCCGATGCGAGCAAAGAGAACCGCTGGCTTCTATTTAAAATACAGGAGATAGCGTACATGCATGCAGCAGAAAAGATAGATATTACAGTATACGAAGAGCTCTACAGTGTGTTTGCAGATATGCACACTGAAGAAGTGATGGAAAAGCTGACAGCTTCTGAGCTCTACAGAAACATGTACGTGCTTCTTGCCAATTTCTATGAGAAAGCAGACATGGTTGACAGAAAAACTCAGCACGTTCTTGTGGGCAAGTGCATAATAGCGAACCAGAAGTATATGAGGAGCGAGATAGAGGTAGATATAGCCCCAACGGAGAGCAATAAAAGAGTTCTCTCTTCAGATTATTCGTGCAAAGAGAACAAATGGGGCATTTCATCCGGCGTATGTGCACACTACCATGTGCTATACGTGAACAATGCCACAAAACAGACTAGGAGGCTGTGCATGCCTATGTACGTAGACAATGGCGGAAAAGAGCACTATCTGCACACAGTTGATGCCATAGTAAAGTACATTGAAGATCTCTACGCCATGGAGAAAAGGCAGGCTCTTGTGCATCCATTTAAGGTAAGAAAGGGAACTAGGCTGTGGTCGTATATAGATAAGAAGGATAGGGATATGACAGTGCAGGACCTAGAAGAGTACAAGGTGGTGTTTTACCACATTGAGGAAAATTTGGAAGAAACAGGGCTTACATTTGCAGAGCTCAGGCCGCTGCGCCCCCAAAGCAAGAGCAGCATAGGCATTCCTCTTTTCCTGACTCCTCTGATGCGGTCGGCTGTGGAGCTCGGGCCCTTTGACAAGACGGGCGAGCATGCAGAGATGTTCTCAATAGACTTTGAGGACAGAGAGCCTGATGTGTATACGTACAGCAGCAAGTACAAAGACGAAAAATGCTCAGATGTGCATGGATACTACAGCAATCTATATATAACGGACAATACAGAAAAGAAGGAAAGTGCAGACTGCTACATCATGGAGTGTGGGCTGACTAAGCAGGGAGAGAACATAGTGCAGGCTGCGTGGCATGCAAAAATGGAGAGCAGTGTAGATGCATACACACACTGTGTGCCCAGTAAGAGCTTTATGGAAGAGAGGAACGAAAAAGAGTTTCATGCTTTTATTGATGCAATAGAGTCAAGAGAGTACTACCAGGACAGCGAGTTGCAGGGCTTCTGGCTGCGCAATAACTGCGCATCAGACAAAGCACCAAAGGCATCGGAATGGGAAGCACAGACAATATTTAATCTTCTGGGAAACAGGAAATTTTATAGGTCGTTTGTATCTCAAGGAGAGCTGAAGATAATTAGGACGAAGATTTATAAAGAAGAGCACAGATTAAAAGCGATAGAGAACAAACAGAAGGCTCTGGGGAAGTTGAATACGAAAACAGATACAAAGAAGGAAATACTGCAGAAGAAGTCAGAAACTGTGAAAAAAGGAATGGTCAAGAGGAAAATAAAAGAGCTGTACAAAGAGCTCTGTGCACTGCTTTCCAAAAGGCCAGACCTGCAGACAGAGCTCATCGTTTTCCGCAATGTGAACAAAAGCAAGTCTAACCTAGGAGCACACAACGAGATTCTTGACGTCTTCACTTCAGCGTATAAGTATGCAAAAATAGCACAAGAAGACAAAGAATAAACAATTTTCTTATCTAGCTCTATCATTTTAAATGCAGTTACTGCTAATCTGTGGATTTATTTGTAGTATAACCGAGAAGTGTTTGTCATTACACCAGGTTATTACCGCACAGTGACAGTGATATAAGCTATTCAGAGAGCCTGTAAATTTATGTTTTATGGACAAGACTCGTTCATGCTTTCATGATCCTGCAATAAAGCGTGTTTGGGAGCAGATGGCTCAGTATATCACAGGTTCTATTTTTTATGTTTCATAGGCTGTTTCTCGCAGTAGGAATGGCTGCTATTCATTTCTGAGAAGCTTCATTATTCCGTCCTTTGACTGGCTGACGCACAGTAGTATCGATGTTGCTATAAAAACAGCAGCTATTGCAAACATTTTAAGTATGTTCTGTGGGGTAGGGTCCATTGAGAAGAAGCCTGTTCCTTTCTCTGCTTCCTCAAATCTTGGCTCTTCCTGAAATATCATGTCATTTACTTCTTCTTCTGGTTCCATATTTTTCATTTCTTCAAATTTTTCCATCTTTTTGGCTATATATTCCTTCTGGGGTAATGTTATTTCAGAGAGTAATTTTTGCAAGTTTCTTACAAGATTTAGAACATTAGAGTGTTGTAAATCTTCTTCTTTCAGCTTGCATTCTAGTAGATATCTTTTTTTATGTAGAGTATTAATTTCACGGTCCAATATTTTTAACTCTCCTGCCTCTTTTTCTTTTTCCTGTGTGAATTTCTGAACATCTTCCCCATCTTTACATTCCCAGAGATCAAAAATATCTTTCCGTCTAAAATACTCTTCTACTTTGTTTAATGCATCTGTATGCATTGAGTTTATTTGTATGCGCAATTCATCTCTTTTGTCACTTACTGTTTGGTGTAAGCCTGTATAATCTCGGGTTATATAGTTTGTATTGAAATTGCTTAGATCTTTGTCTATCTGCACTGTGTTTGACCCGTCATTTGCGTTCAAGAGCGGGGGGTTGTTTGCCATGTATTCCAATGCTTTGAATATGCAGCTGTGCACTTCTTTTTCCTTTCTAATTTCCTTCATACTCTTGATGACAGACGTAACTATTTTCAAGTCTTTTGCAAAAAACAATTCATTAATTTTAGCAGTGATCTCTAGTAGGTTACTCGCACTGTCTTTTGCTGGCTTAACTTGGTCAACTAATTCCACGATTTCATAGTACTTCTCGAAAATAAGATTCAGCCCGTGGTCTACCAGAAGCATGCCTGTCTCATCATGTGTATTTGTGTACAGCTTGTCTAGAGTGTAGTGTTCTTTTGCAGATGAGTGTCTGTATAAAGTGTCTATGTCCAATGGAGGTTTTGGGTCAGAAATAGAAAAGAAAACTTCTTGGATTATAGTTTCCTGGGTAGATCTAAGGAGATTTTTTAAGCTCGAAAACTTTGTGCCATCAATTCTTATCGTGTAGGACTTAGTGCTTAGATCAGGATCCGTAATATTTGGGTTTATATAGTCAGCTTTTATGCTTTTATCAAACTGCACATCCATGCCATGCTCTTTGTTGAATATAGCTGGATTTATCTCTATAAGTTTATTGATAAATCTGATAGTCTCATACTGAGTTTTTATCTCTTCTTCTCCAAATAAAGAGTGTTTATTCTGTTTAGCTAGTTCTCTTTTTTTTCTTTCCATCAGAGCTTTATGTAAGCCAAAGATAGTATCTTTTACATATTGATCTTTGCTGCACATAAAGTAGTACCAGACATCGTTCTTAAATATCTCCAAAATCTCTTCCTTTTCTTCAGCAGTATGATTGCTTTCTATTTCCAGACTGCTACCGCCAAGTATATTCTTTATCACGGTCAAATACTCTATGATGTTTGGGTGTTTGAGGGATATTTTCGAGTCTTTATTGCTAATGGCTCGGTATGCCTCTAGTATTTCTTTTGGGTTTATCTTCAATTTAACTTCTCTCATGATCGTTGTAAAAAATTTAACTGCTGAAAATAATTTAATTTGTGTCTGCTGATGCAATTGGTTATATTTTTGCGGTAATTGGTAGAATTAATTAATCTTGTGAGAGCATCCAATTAAATTCTTTGTGCAAAGCTGCAAGTGGCTAGGGGAAGAAGGAGCTGCTTGGCATTCCTAAGCCAAACTTACTTCTCGGACACATTGGTCTGTTTACTGGCTCCTGCTACAGCTATTTTCACCCAATGAGTTATATAGAATACAGAAGCACAGCTAGAAGAAGCGTAGAAGTTGTGCTAGGGTATCAAGCTCACTGTTCTTCTTATGCAGAGCCAGACAAAAAGTGCAGCACTCTGTGTTCCCACGCGGTCTCCCATCGCAGTACTATCAAAGCTGTCACGCGCTTAACTTCAGAGATCAAACGGGATCTGGTGTGAACGCGAGCATATGGCCGCACGCCTTTTCTTTCTTCCTCTCTTCTTGTGTGGTGATGCTAGACTGTTTATTGTTCTATTCACGCTGATGCATCTTGGCTGGCTGACTGATTCACTGGTTATCTTGTGCTAGAATAAGTGCAATGCTGTGTCGCTGTTTCTATGGCATTGGCTTATATCTATTGTGTTTAATTGTGTTTTCCTGGTATATGTGTTGTAGCTATATGTAAACAAAAGAAAAGCACTAAAAAAATAAATAAGTATACACCATTCTATTCAAGTATATTTTATTTTTATTGTCATAGCTAAACTACTCAAAGGAAAACATACACTTGGGAATTTAGCTGCAATGCGAGTTTTGTAAGGTTCTATCGCTACCTCTTACTTCATGAAGATATAAACAACCTAGAGAATAGCACACAACAAACCAGTTATAATGTTTGAACTTACTCATCTTTATTAATTAGTTGCTATCATGACCTGATGCCTTGTCACAGCTCAAAATTACTGTTTCTAGTAGCATTCTTTGTTTTACTTTTTGAGTGGTGGCTGAAAAACAACACAGGTGCTGCTACAAGAGCAACGCAGGGTGCTAATACTCTAAACATACCTTTTTTGGCCTTTGGTTTTATTGAGAGAGATTCTATTTCTTTAGGTGCTTCATCTATTTGCAGCACTTGGTGTTCTTCTGGTGCTTTATTCATTTGCAGCACTTGGTGTTCTTCTGGTGCTTTGACTATCTCTACTTCTTTAACCATTTTATTCACTCCGTCTGCTAGTTCGACCTCTACGTTCAGTGCCTTTGCAAATTCTTTTATCTTTTTGAGCATGTATTCGCGCTGGAATGGGGCTATTTCGGGCAGATAGTATAGCAAGCTGCGAAACAGCTCCTTCATGTTTCTAAGCCGTACGTCCTCTTTTCTTTCGTCAAACTCCAGAAAATACACATCCTCTTCCAGCTTGCGGATAGAACTCCTCATGCTTTCTCTTTCCTCTTCGCTCTTCTGTTCTTTTGCTAGATCATAGCTTATTTTTTCTTTTTCTAGAGCCTCTTTTTTCCTTTTTATTTCTGCACTCAGATTGTTTTTTCTTTCGTGTGCTATTCTCTCTATGCTCCCGTCAGCTACATAGTTTCTATAGAAATTGCTTAGATCAGGCTTTATCTTCAGAGTGTTTGGCCCATTGTCTCTTTCTTTCAGTATTGCAGTGTTCTTTGCCATGTACTCCAGCGCGCTGAGAATCTGGCTGTGTGTTCTTTTCTCTCCGTCGATCATTGCTAGATTCTCGCTGATAGAGATGACTACTTCTAGCTCCCCAGGAGCGAATATCTCAGTGATTTCCCCGGTTATGTCCAGCTCATTGTTAGCACTATTTTCTCTTTCTTTAATTTTCTCAATCAGGTCAGCAATTTTGTGATACTTTCTGTGCAAAACCTTCAGCCCGTAGTCCACCAGCGGTGCTCCGCTCTCTTTTTCTCTGATGGTGTACAGCTGGCGCAGCGTGTAGTATCTTTCTACGGGAGAGAAGTCTTTTATGATATCCATGCCCTCCGAGGCCAGTAGGCTGAATATGTAGCTTATGGAGAGGTGTCTGTCCAGGCTCTCTGAAGTAAACCGGAGGAGACCTTTCAGGCCTGAAAAGGCTGCATCGTCAATCTCCAGAGTGCATGTCCGAGGGCTCGTGTCTTCGCTGGCATTGCCGAGCGCGCTGTCTGTTCTACAGATTCCGTGGGTGGAGCTGTATATGAACGGGTTTGGGTTTATGACATCGTTGGCTATGTTAATGCAGGAGGATTTAACTGCGTTTATGTCGCTGCGATATGGCGCAAAGTGCAGGTTATATAGATTAAACATTCCGCAGTTGATATCGATAAAGTACAGATAGATGCTGTTCGTAACTATGTCTAGAATGTCTTTCTTTTCTTCGTCGCTGTGCACGCTTTCTAGCTCAAGGTTCTCGCTGAATATGTCCTTCAGTACGCTCAAGTATTTCATTGTATTGATGTTTGGCATGCCTCCGGTTATGTTGTACTTTCTTTTTACGGCTTCGAATGCTTTCACTATTCCATCAGTGTTTATCCGCAATTCAACCTGTTTCATTGCTATTCTGAGGGTTTACTTGCAAAAATAATTTTAAATCAAGGATTTCCAAACGAGGAGAAGTTTATTTTATTTTCAGCCATGCTCATGATAATGCAATTTATTGCGTGGCGTTTTCTTTGTTTGAATACTCTTTTTCTAGCAGAGGCCTGCGGATGACATGGCAGTGTCAGAGTGAAGTAATGGGACAAGAGCAGCGTTGTATACAGTGTAGAGAAGGAGGAGCCCTCTCTGCTTGTATGCAGCAGGTACAGAAATAGCATAGATAGAGAGTGCATTTTTATAATGTTTAAAATTAAGTGTAATTTATTTTAGGGCCAACTAGCTAGTATTGCCTGGCTCAGAGTCTCTAAATTTCTTAATCGGTGGCTGCCCACCACTATCAGCACTAGTATTCTTTGTTGTATACTCTGAAAAGTTAGACAAAATCTCTTTGCCTGTCATAAGAGCAAAGAATAACAGAGCTATGCTAAGGAGCTTTGACCGGTTTTCTTTTGAAATAATGCTTTTTCTCTCTTCGGGCGCCTCGTCTACCTCCATTTCTACTATCTGGTGCTCTTCTGGTGCATCATTTAATTCTGCATGGTCAGATATTTTTAACTCTTTCAATTTTTCTTCTACTCCGTCCACTACCACATTCATGCCATGCGTTTTTCCAAGCTTTTTCATCTTTCTGAGCAGGTATTCTTTCTGGACTGAACGTAATTTGGGTAAGCATTTAAAACTGGCTTGGGTGCTATTAATGTTCTCTTTTCGTAATTTTTCTCTTTTTAATTCCCAATTTATCAGCTCAAGATTATTATCTAGGTCGTTAATATCGCACTGCAGAGCCTCTATCTCTTCCATTTTTTCTTTTTCTATTCGTTCGTAGTCCTGTGAGTTTGGATCAGCTGTGTCTTTCCATTCTTTTAGCTCTGCTTCCTTTCTGCTAAGCTCTGCATTTTTTATTCCGGAAGATTCAGAGAGTGCACGCCTCTTTTTACCTAAATCATCTATCCCTTGATCTACTAGCTCTTTCAAATATGTTATAACTATGCAGTCTTCATAGAAATTATCTAAATCCGCGTTTATCTCCAGCATCTTTCTCGGGTTATGCCTTTGTTCCAAGACTTTTCCGTTATTCGTCATGTATTCCACAACTTTAACCATATTCTCGCATATCTCCCTCTCTTCTAGAATCTCTTCGAAGCTATTGATAGTGGAGATAGCTATCTTTAAGTCTTCCTGGACAAATAGCTCCTTAATTTCTGCTTTAATTTCATTATATGTGTTAATATTGAAATTGGCTTCTATTTCTTTAGCCTTCTTAATTAGGACAGCGGTTTCGTAGTACTTTTCCAGAATAAGATTCAGTCCGTAGTCTATCAATGACACATCAGTGCCTTCGTATGTCTTGGTGTACAGCTCGTCCAGCGTGTAGTATTCTTTTTCGGATGTGTATTTCTTTAAAGCGTTTACACTTCCCAAGTTGTACAGATTTTTTGTAAGGCAGAAAAACTCTCTGCACAGGCTCTCAGAGGAAGACCAATTTAAGCTCTCCAGGCTCGCAAACTTTGTGTTGTCGATCTCCAGAGTGTATGTTCTGGTGCTTATATCAGGATCAATTAAGCCTATGCTTTCTGGTGTTTCATCCATGTCTATCTGCATACGTATTCCGTGCTCTGGGTTGTATATAAGTATGTTTGGCGCTCCAAGGCGTTTGATTAGAGGGATAACCGCAGACTTAATTATTTTCCTGTTTTCGGAATTCAATGCTCTTTGTAAATCGCATATAGTCTCTTTTCTATGGTCGGTATACATAAAGTATTTGTATATATTATTCTTAATGGTGTTTAAAAGAATTTCTCTCTCTTCTTCACTATAATTCTCGCTTTCTATTTCCATATTCCTGTCAAGTATGTTCTTTAGCACAGTCAAATTGGCCAGGTCAGAGCCAAATTCTCTAGCCTTATACATGTCTTTCATGGTTTTGCTAGATTGGCAGGCGTCTAGTATTCCTTCCACATTTATCTTCAGCTTGGCTTCTTTTACATTTGGCGCAGAGTTTTTTACTATGTTTGTCTGAGCTAGTTTTCTTGTAAGTCTTCTTCTTGTTTCAGGCACTTTCTTCTCTTCAGGCACTTCTATCTTTTCTATTTTTATATTCTGTGCTTTTGCAGCTTCTTCTATCTTTTTAAGCATGTACTGCTTCTGAACTGGGCTTGTGCTAGACAAAGCCTGTTTAGAGTCTCTAATGTCGTAGAATAGAGCAATTTCTTTATGCCTATCATATTCTAGTAAATACACTTTGCTTTCCAGAGCATTGATAGAGTAAGCGGCATCTTTCTTCTTTCCTTCTTCTGTTTCTTGTTCATAATTTATTTTCTTATAGCCTAGAATTATTTCATGTTTATCTATTTCTTCAGAAGCCACCTGTTCTTTCCTGCATGTTATGCTCTGCAATTCTGCATTGTTTAGATAATCTTCGTAGAAATTGCTCAAGTCTGTTTTTATCTCCAGAGTGCTTAATTTTTTTTTATCTTTTGAAAGTGCAGTATTATTTGCTATGCACTTCAGTGCGCTGATGAGGCCTTTTTGCGCTATCTTTTCGGCTTTGATTTGTTGTAGATTGTTCTCAATAGAGATGGCTATTTTCAGCTCTTCGCGGCTGAATATGCTGTTAATTCTTCCGACTATCTCCGAATCGCGGCTACTGAAAACGGGCTTGTTTTCAATCAGCTCGACTAGCTCTCTGATCTCAGACTGTTTTTCGCTAATGAGTTTTAGACCGTGGTCTACCAGCAGCACATCAGTGTCTTCGTATGTGCTGGTGTACAGCTCGTCTAGCGTGTAGTATTCTTTGTCTGCGGAGTATTTTTTTAGAACATTCATGTTCATGCCCACCTGGTTTATCGTGTTGACAGTGCAGGCGAATGCCTCTCTATCTAGACTCTCTGTCGCAGACTCAAGCAAGCTATCCAGGCTCTCAAACTTTGTGCCATCGATCTTCAAAGTGTATGTTCTGGTGCTCAGATTAGTAGCTGCATCGTTTTGGCCTATGCTATATGACACTTCATTTTCTCGGGTTATTCCTTGCTCTGGGCTGTATATGAGCGTGTTTGGCTTTATGATTTCATTGACTAGACGGATAAAACAGTCTATAATCACTCTTACGTTTCTATGCCTTAATACAGAATACAGAGCGCGCATAAAACGCAATCCATTTTCATCGTATGCAAAGTACTTTTTGATGTTTGTTTTAAGTATCTTTAAAATCTTTTCTTTTTCTTTTTTACTATACTGCTCACTTTCTATTTCTATGTTTTCATTAAGCATGTTCTCTAGTATAGAAAAATACTCTTTTGGGGCGCTGTGCTCAAGAACTACCTTTGAGCCTGGCGTATTGGTAAATATACATGGCTGTAGCATCTCTCTCACATCTATCTTCAGCTTGGCTTCTTTTACAGCTGGTGCAAAGACTTTTTTTCTCCCTAGTTCATCTACCTCCATATCATTATCTGATAGTTCATCTACCTCTATTTCATCATCTGATACTTCGTCTACTTCTGCTTCCTCAGGTACTTCTACTTTTACTATTTCTAGTTCCATGCCTCGCATCTCTCCAAACTCTTCTATCTTTTTGATTATGTGCTTTTTCTGCACTGGACTTGTATCGGATAGATGCTGTAGATTGTCAGTAATATTAAGAAATTGTATATACTCTTTGCTAAATGCACATTCTAGTGCATATATTTCATTTTCTATCTCTTTTTTGCTTTTTCTCTTTTGTATTGCTTGCCTATGATCTTTTTTCCTTACTTCTAGCATATCTTTCTCTTCCCTTAGCCTTTTACTTATTCTATTTTTTTTTCCATTCACTATTTCTTTTAAGCCTCTCTCAGTAGATACATACTCTTCCACAAAGCTGCTCAAATCTACTTGTATCTTCAGCTTTTGCGAGTTGGCCTTTTGTTTCAAGAGGCTAGGGTTGTTCGCCATGTACTCTATTGTATCGATCATGCCCTTTTGCGCCATTTTCTCATGTTTGATTTTCTCTATATTTCTGATGACGGAAAGGACTACTTTTACGTCTTCTTCTTCAGTAAATACTTTGCTGAGCTTTGTGGCTATCAGTGATCTATTTTTATCATTATATTTCAAGTCTTTAGTTTCCTTAGCCAGCTCTTTAATTTCGTGGTACTTTTCGTGGATAAGGTTCAGTCCGTAGTCTACCAACAGTACACCAGTATCTTTATATGTAGTGTTGTATAGCTTATTCAGGGAGTGACATGCTTTTTTCAATGAATATTTTTTTAATTTTTCTATGTTCATTGAGGATATTGACCTAGCAGTGTATAGGTGGGACTCTCTTTCCAGGCTTTTTGAAATAGCTTGAAGCGTACTTTCAAAGCTCAGAAACTTTGCATTATCGATCAGCAGAGTGTATTTCCGAGTGCCTAGGCTGTCTCTGCTATTGGGTATTTTTATGTCTTCTAGCGCCTTATTCTTGTCCACCTGTCTATATATCCCATGCTCTGGGCTGTATATAAGCGAGTTTGGGTTTACAATTTCATTAAACAAAGAGATATACCAATATCTAATTGCTGCTTCGTCTTTGGACTTTAACGCATCATTTAAATTATCCATAGCCCTTATTCCATATGTATTGTATGTAAAATATTGGCACATATTATTTTTAATTATGTCTTCAATGCCTTCCCTCTCTTTTTCACTAAACGGGCCTTCTATTTCTATATTCTTGTCAAGTATATTCCTTAGTATATCCAAACTGTCTTTTGCACTAGCACTTTCGATAGTTGCTGTTTTTATGGTAAGCTCGCATGCTTTTCGTATTTCTTCTAGTTTTATCTTCAGTTTTACCTCTTTCATTCCTGGTATAAAAATTTTAAATTATAGAAATATTTAAAGTAAAGTATTTACTTTTATTTATATGGTTAGGTTTTCAGCATAGTTTATTGAAGAGCTCTGTAGAAGTGTCCAGCTAGCGCATCAAGCAGTGATTTCTACTGTCTATTGGATCATCCATGCATTAAATCAAGTATTCCGTTGATCAGTTTATTTGTCCAGTGATTAGTCTAGCAGCAGCATCTGATTGACCAGATAAGCATAGCGCACAGATCAGCACCACTGGTATAGGCTATTTGACATATGCACAGGCCAATGAATCAATGCGCATTCTCTAATGGGAGAGCTGCTTTGTGCTCCTCCTGGGCGCAAGTGCTGCTGTTTGTTCTGTGCTAGTGAGCGGAGTATTTAAGTGCACAACAGAGAAAATAGAATAAATAAATAATATTGAGAATAAAAGTATACATGTTTGCAGAGTTTTACTTGCTTATTTTATTTTGTATTTGGAAAGGAAATAGAGTAGAGCAGAGCTGAGGGGGAGAAGATGAAGGGTGTCAGTAGTTGATATAGGAATGCACTCATTGGGAGTGGAGAAAGAATGAAGAGTAAGTGTAGTTTATTCATGATGTTGACTGGATAGTCAGTTAGGGATATAGGTAGCTCAAGAGAGCACAAATAGTAGTGCTCTAAGGAGTGTTTAATATGCAGTGTGATCATTGTATGATAGTGACTAGTTAGCTAGTTGTTAGTGCTTTTCATTCTGTTCTCTATTCTGTAGCCAAAGACTATTGTTGATACTATAAAGAGAACAACTAGGAACACAGACACTACAATCTTCAGAGTTGAAACTATCTTGCTTTTTGTGGATGCTGGATGCGGTGCTGCTTGTTCTTCTAATGGTGGCTGGTTGTTGAGTGGTGATGCTTGTGCATGCATATCTGTTTTTGGCTGTTCATCAAGTAGTGGCCGTGGGGGTGTTTGTTCTTCTAATGGCGGCTGTTCTTTTTCATTGAGCTTTGTTTCTGGTGCTTTTATTGCTTCTTCTGGCTTTTCTAGCTCTATTGCTTTCACATTTTCTGCTTTCAAAAATTCTCCTATTTTCTTGTATAAGTAGTTTACTTGGGCTGGATCTAGGTTTTCTAAATGCTGCAAGCTATCTTGAAGAAGAATAATCTCATCATATTGTGAGTTCTCTCTTTTTAGCTTCCAATCTAGTAATTTTATTTTTTCTGCTGCTTCTAATTCTTCTTTTCTTTTTCCTTTTTCTAATTCTCTTTTTTCTCTTTTTAATTTATCAATTTCTGTCTCCACTTTTTTCTCTAAAACAGCACCAATATCTATATAGTCTTTTGCAAAATTACTCAAATCTTTTTCAAGTTTTAGGGTCTTTGGCGCACCTTTTTCACCTAAGAGATCTGTGTTATTTACCATATATACTACTGCATTGATCATATACTTCTGTATTTCTTTTTCGATTAGAATTGGTCCTATGTTCTTGATAATAGAAAGGACTGCTTTAGAGTCTTCTTTAGAGGCAAATAATGCATTCACTTGGTCAATTATATACTGCTTTTTATCCATACTATTTTTCATTTCCATAACCTTTTGAACTATATCTCGAATTTCAACGTATTTTTTGTGAATAAGATCCATTCCATACTCTATCAATAGCACATCAGTGCCTTCACATGTGTTAGTGTACAGTTCATTCAATGTGTGGTATTCTCCTATAGGAGTAGATTCGTTTAAAAAAAGCAGGTTTTCTGAGTCTAGTGAACGAGATATAGATTGTGAGACATATCTGTTCAAACTTTCTGTACTATACTTAGCCATCCTTTTCAAGCTGGGAAACTTTACATCGTTGATCTCTAGTGTGCATGTTCTGGTGCCTAATTTATCATTGCTGACATCTGACTTTATTTCCTCTACTGCTTCACTCTTCCTACTTATCCCGTGCTCTATCCTATATATAAGAGGGTTCATTTCCATGATTTTATTGGCCAACTCGATGGCATGCGATCTGATCGATTCATCTTCTTCATTCTTTATTGCATCATTTAATTCACTTATGGCCCGAGGAAACACTGGGTATCTGTATACAAAATATTGGCAGATCTCATTTTCAGCTGTTTCTATGATATACTGATTGTCATCATCATTAGTATATGGACTGTTTTCTATTCTCAGATTGTCTTTGAGTAAGCGCTTGAGAATAGTCAATTGACTTATATTATCTTTGTGTTTAATAGCTGCTTTTATATCATTCATACTTTTCATAGCTTGGCATACCTCTACTATTCCTTTTATGTTTATCACTAATTTGACTTCTTTCATATGTCCGTTGTAAAAATTTTAATTGCAAAAAATGTTTTAATTTGCTGAGCTATTCCATTGGTGCATTATTGCAGTTCATTGGCTGAGTATTTGAAGAGCAGCTGACTGGCTGAGTACTGAGCACCCCTAGCTAGTGTATTTTCATGTACTGGGCGGGTGTTCTACTGGCTATCTATTATCATTGTGAGTTTGATCAAGATTATTCAGTGACTAATTAGATCCATGCACAGACACTGGTTATTGCCATTAGAGCGTGTTTTAGGTGGTTTGTGCAGTACTGGATTGTAGAGTGCTCTTGTGCAGTGCTGCAGAGAAGAGATGAAGGTATAGACTGTGTAGTGTATGTTTAGTTTATTTTTGAATCATTCACTGTTTCTCAGCGGCTGATTATCCGGCCAACTTTTATTTTGTTATCTAGAATATAGCCTGAGAATAGTATTGCTAGTGTTATAAGCACTACTGTCAACACTATAGAAATATAAGCCAACTTTCTGCGAGTTAGTCTTATGGTGAAGATTTCTGTTACTCTTAGCTCTATTTTCTTTCTTAGCGCTACTTTTCCTATCTTTTTGAGGATATGCTTATGTTGAACTGGCTTCATGAAGCAGTGGAAGTCTGCTTTGAGAAGCCTAGCATTGTCAAGGTGCGATTTTTCTTTTCTTATCTCGTACGTTAACAGATACATCTCATACTTGAGCCTATTAATCGAATGCTCTAACTCTTCAAGCTCCTTTTCACTCTTCTCTTCTTCCTCTGTCTGCTCGTATTCATTGGACTTATTCTGGGCTTCATCACGCAGCTCTCCAAACTTCTTATTTAGTCCATTTGTTGTTCTGATGATTATGTTCTTCAGGCCTCTGCTCTCAGATATGTAGTCTTCTCTAAAATTGCTCAGATCACTGTGTATATCCAGTACTTTTGATCTATTCTTTCCGCCCAGAAAGACACTATTGTCTGCCATGTACTCTATTGCATCAAGCATGCTCTTTTGCGCCTTCTTTTCATTGTTTATTGCATCTATATTATGGATGATGGAAGTGACTATACCCAGATCTTCTATAGGAATTACGTCAATGATTTTGGCAGTAATTTGTTTTATGCTACGAGCAGCACCTTCCATTGCTTTAACCTCCTCAACTAGCTGTTTAAGCTCGTCGTAATTTCTGTGGATGAACCGCAGACCGTAGTCCACAGGCAGTGTGTTTCCACCTTTGAATGGAGTGTACAGGTAGTCTATGGTGTGATACTCTTCTTTTTCTGGCAGATACTTTTTCAGAATGTCTATCTCCTTGCCCTCTGTGCACAGCAGGTCTGCAAAGTGGAAGAATAACTCTTTTTCCATGCTCTCTGTGGTGAGCTGCAGCATGCTTTCCAGTCTCGAAAAGCCGGCGCAATCTATCTTCAAAGTGCATGTTCTCGGATGTAGAGTAGGTGTTTCATCATCTATGTCTATATCCTCTATCTGTATATTCCTGTCATCCCATCTGTGTATTCCATACTCTGGGCTATATATGAGGGCGTTTGGCTGTGTAAGTGCATTGATTATGCTGATAGAATATTCTCTTATTTCCTCTTTTTTTTTGCCCTGCAGTGCCTTGTATAGGCCACGCATATCACATTTTCCATATCTGTATGCAAAGTATTCTCTAATTCTGTTACTAAGTATATTCAAAATCAGCTTTTTTTCTCTAGCATTATCTGCTCCGCTTTCTATCTCTATACTCTCATGAAATATACGGTCTATCAGAGCTATGTAGCCTTTTGGAGCGCTGTGCTTCAGAAGATCATCGATAGAACTGATATTCTGAATTGCTGTGAATATTTTCTCCACGTTGATTTTTATTTTAACTTCTTTCGTGTTCATTGTAAAAATTTTAATTGCAGAAAATGTTTTAATTTGCTGAGCTATTCCATTGATGTCTCTATTGCAGTTCATTGGCTGAGTATTTGACTGGCTGAGCACTGAAGACTGCTAAATAGTGTATTTACGCGTGCTGAGCAAGTGTTCTACTGGCTATCTATTATCATTGTGTGATTGACTGAGATCACTTAATAATTAATTATATCCCTGCACAAACACTGATCAGTATAACTGCATATACTACAGTGTGTTTATGAGTAGATGAGCAAGCTATCAAGTACTCTTGTGCAGTGCTGCTGAGAAGAGATGAAAGTGTGCAGATAGACTCTATAAATATAAGTATAAGTGTGTTTATTTACTTGTACACTAGCCGGCTGTCAGTTATTGCCAACTTTTATTTTGTTATCTATAATATAGCCTGAGAATAGTACTGCCAGTGTTATAAGCACTACTAGCAACACTATAGAAATATAAGCCAAATGTCTGTGAGTTAGTCTTGTTTTGGAGACCTTTTTTACTTTTAGCTCTATTTTCTTTCTTAGCACTACTTCTTGTATCTTTTTGAGAATATGCTTTTGCTGGACTGGCTCCATGGAGTCAGAGAAATGCATGTTGAAATTAACATTGCTAAGCTGTACTGTTTGTTTTTTTACTTTATCCTCTAACAAATAAATTTCGTAGTTTAGTTTACTAATCGAATGCTGCAGCTCTTCAATCTCTTTTTTGCTCGTTTTTTCTCTCTTAGCCTGTGCGAGTACATTCTCTTCAGTATCTAGATCTGCTTTTTTCGCTTTTATTTCTGCATTTAGACTATCTTCTTCACTTACTTTCTCCCTCAAACCTTTATGGCTGTCTAAATAGTCTTCTCTAAAGTTGCTTAGGTCACTGTTTATATACAGAATCTTTGGCATATCCTTTTCGCCCAGAAGGATATTATTATCTATCATGTACTCTATTGCATCAATCATGCCCTTCTGTGTGTTCTTTTCATTTTTTATTTCATATATGTTGTCAATTATGGAGGTGACTATTTCCAGCTCTTCTTCAGAAAGTGCATCGCCAATTTTATCAAATATCAGCTCTCTTTTACTAGAGTTAGCCTCCATCTTTTCAACGCTTTCACATAGCTCTTTAATCTTGTAGTATTTGCTGTACATAAGCATCAGCCCGTAGTCTACCAGCGGTGTGCCATCGTCTGCTTGCAGGGTGTACAGGTTGTCTATAGAGTAGTTCTTTTTCTGTGGCGAGTATTTTTTTAAAATATTTGTGTCTTTGTTCTTATTTCTCGGATTATTCTTTGAGTGCTCTGAGAAGAGCAGGTATGAAAAACGGCAAAAAATCTCTCTGTCCATGCTCTCTGTCGTGAGCTGCAGCATTCTTTTCAATCTCGAAAAGCTGGCGCAATCTATCTTCAAAGTGCATGTTCTCGGCTGTAGAGCTGATGCTTTATTACCAGTGTACACATCTTCTTGAGTTATATCTCTGCTATGCTGTATGTGTATCCCATCCTGAGGATTGTATATAAATGTGTTTGGCTGTGTAAGTGCATTGATTATGTCGATGGAATATTCTCTTATTTTCCCTGGGTTTTTATCTTGTAGTGACGTATATAAATTATATATTTTAGACTCTCCGTATGTATTGTATGCAAAGTATTCTCGTGCTCTATTGGTAATTATGCTCAAGACCAGTCCTTTTTCTTTATCATCATCTGCATCGCTTACTATATTACCATTTGCATCACTTTCTATCCTATCATCTGCATCATTTACTATCTCGATACTCTCATCAAAGATATGGTCTATCAGATCTGTGTAGTCTTTTGGAGTGCTGTACTTCAGGAGATCATCGGTGGGCTCGATGGCCTGGCATGCTTGCACTATTCTCTCTACATCGAACTTTAGTTTAACTTCTTTCATGGCAGTTATAAAAGTTTTAATTGCAGAAAATGTTTTAATTTGCTGAGTTATTCTACTGGTGCCATTATTATCAGCTATTGGCTGAGTATTTCAAGAGTGAATGACTGGTCCA
Source organism: Nematocida minor (assembly GCF_024244105.1). Lineage (NCBI taxonomy): Eukaryota > Fungi > Microsporidia > Nematocida > Nematocida minor. Next base: position 1,295 of record NW_026250398.1, on the reverse strand, counting down.
CTGGGTAATAGCTAATTGCAGTGCTCTATTGGCCAGTATATCTGTGCAGTGATTGATCAGATAGATATAGCTTGGAGATAGAGACAAGTTTATCACCTCTCTGTCAATACCAGCTATCTGTTGGGTCTCAGTCCTTCTCCTTTGCAGAATAAATGTGCCATAAACTCTATTTCTAATCTAGCTTGTGTATGTGTCGGTAAGGGAGACAGACCAAAGACAGATGCGTGGGATTACTGCTGTGCATCTATCTGTTCTGCACTGGACTTATGGCAGTGGGCTACAGCATGCGCAGGCTCAGAGTGCAGTGTGCAAATAAATTAATTTAAATAATTGTATAGTGTACAAAAAATAAAACAAAATAAAATAAATACCAAGTCTATAGAACTAGCATGTACATTTTTATTTTTTATTTTACTTTTATTTTTATTCATGTTTAGCAGGCTGTTTAGAAGACAAGAATACACTCAAGATACAGTCATCGAAGAAGTATTGTAAGAAGGTTAAAATGAAAATCTAGCTCTGTTAGAGTGCATGCAGAGTATCAGCATGTGATAGCAGTACTCAACTAATAGCATATTAGTATAAGTATGCATAAGATTAAGAGTTATTTAGCGCTAGATCAAAATTGATAGCTGAGGCATATTAGGTTTATTTGCGTTCTTATCTACACTCCACTGCATGGTATAGTATTTCTTTATACTTTCATATCACCTAGTTATTAGCAAGTTTCGCTACATTTCTAGAAAAACTGATAAATACTATAGATGTTATAAGAGATATAAGAAAAACTATGAGAATTACAGTTTTCTGCATCTGTATTATTTCTCTTTCCTTGAGTTCCTTTGACTCTTCTAGAACTACTTCTGATTCTTTAGATACTTCCAATATCTGCGGTGCTTCTTTTATCTCTTCTTCTTTAGATACTTCCAATACCTGCGGTGCTTCTAATCCATCTACTTCTATTTTCCTTGCTTTTCCAAATTTTTCTATCCCTTTGAGTATGTGCTCTTCCTGAATTGGCTTTAATTCATCTAACGGATTAAATGATTTTGCATGAATAGCACGCGATTTCGAAATTGCTCTTCTACTATTATATCTTAGTAAATATAGGTCATTTTCCAGATTATTAATAGAGCAACTTAATTTTGTAATACTTTCTTTATCATTTTTTTCCACTGCTTGATCATACTCTATTTTCTTTTCTCTCAAAATTTTCTCTTTCTCGTTTATTTCCTTAGCTAGTTTAGAAAACTCTTCATTCGCTATTTCCTTTAAATCGTTGCCTCTAGCTACAT